>NW_027281601.1:472500-609293 GCF_046629955.1 Centroberyx affinis | reverse complement strand
TACACACACACCTGTCCCACACATTGACATCAACAGCTTGCCTGAACATTTACCCATATTCTCCCCAGGCACACTGACTACTATCATTTTCAAAAATGGACTAGAATCAAGCAAGTACAGATTCTGTACAGTGTCATGCGCATTCATGGTTCTGCAAGTACTTAAAAATGCCAAAATCCAATGTCAGACATTGTTATGAATTGTGAACAAAAAGTCCTACATTTTGGTATATAAGATGTATGTATTTCAAATAGTATACATCCAAAAAAATTGAAAAAATAGTCAGTATTAAATTTGTTCAGCACAATTGTAAAATACCCTGCAAACCTAAGGCGTGAATAGCTTCTATTTATAGTCTGCTGTTTAGCTCCGCCTGGACTCTGTGACCCCCAAAGGCACCCCACTGAGTCCTGCAGTGCTCTTCAGTACCCCTCCCCATATCCTATTACAGGCTGATGATCCTTGATTAACTGTTGTTAAGTACACTTACCCACAATCACCCTGCAATGTTTATAGCTGCACACCCCTACACTGTCCCATATCCCCATGTGCCCTTCACAAGTGTGTGTGTGTGTGTGTGTGTGTGTGTGTGTATTCTCAGAATCCTGGAGGCTGCACGATGCTCCCATGTGACGGATGCTGGGTTCACTGTGCTGGCCAGGGTGAGTGTCATTTCTCTCTTATTCTTCTCTCATTTTCTCTTCTTTGAACCTTTTTGTTTGGTTTAATTGAATGCTTTGTTTTCACAGTCTAACTATATGTTTTTTTTCTTCACAGAATTGCCATGAGCTTGAAAAAATGGACTTAGAAGAATGTATTTTGGTAAGAGGACTCTGTGGTTTCCTTATTTACTGGCAATATCATGCTTGACAAGCATGCTCGGATGTGGATGGTTTCCTTGACTTTGTTCCATTTGCCTGGGTTTAAATTAGAGTATAGGAATATGACTGATGTGAATGTTTACATGACAGGGATATTTCTCCCACGAAGAAGAAGAGTGAGCAGTCCTCTCACCTCAGTAATTTAATTAACTAGACAGTTAGAAAGCAAAGAGGGAGACACAGGAGAGAAAGTTCTAGTGGGATTCAAACCTAGACTCAAATATGGAACATGTGGATCCAGAAGCTGTGGACTGATCCACTCCACCGTCTCCAGACTTGTGAAAAGTATACACTGATCAATCTTGTCCTCCCACTGTCTTCAGGTGACTGATAACACCCTGGTTCAGCTCTCTATCCACTGCCCTCGCCTGCAAGCGCTGGTAAACATTTCTATATGCATTTCTGGTTTTGTGTCTAGTCCTGCCTCTGCCTTTCTGCGTACCTGTGTATTTTTGTCCATGTATCTCTATGTCTTCACCCTCGTCTCCTGTACCCCGGCCAGTCCCTGTCCCACTGCGAGCTGATCACAGACGACGGCATCAGAGCTCTGAGCAGCAGCGCCTGTGGCCAGGAGCGCCTCACGGTGGTGGAGCTGGATAACTGCCCCCTGATCACTGACGTGACTCTGGAGCACCTGAAGAGCTGCCATCGCCTGGAGCGCATCGAGCTCTACGACTGCCAGCAGGTCACCAGGGCCGGCATCAAGCGCATCCGGGTGAGTGGACCTCATGGGGCTATAGGAGCTGTTTTTGGTTGCATAGGGTCTGATCCTTTGAGGGTTTGGAGCTTCAGTGAAATTTTTACCTCTCTTGTCTGCTCAGGTCTACTCTCCTCCCAACAAATTATGTAGATTACACTTGAGGAAAAATGGAATGGTTGTTTTTTATATAGCACATTTCGTACACAAAGGCAATTCAAAATGCTTTACACAAGGTATATAAGACAGTAGATAAGAAATACAGAATTAGATTAAAAAAAATAAAAAGAGATAATAAAGTGTATTAGAAGTGAGAATAGATACAGAATTAAAATGCATAAAAAGAATAATGGTCAAGTTGCATAGGCAGTGCAGAACAAAAAAGATTTGAGCCTAGTTGTAAAAGTGGTCAAAGTTGAGGCACTTCTGAGATCTTCTGGAAGTTTGTTCCAGCTACCTGGATGCTCTTCAGTTCAGTGCAGCTCTTCAGTGTAACTCCTTTTTGACTCACACCCCTCTCCCCCCTCACAGGCCCACCTCCCAGAGATCAAGGTCCACGCCTATTTTGCTCCGGTGACGCCCCCTCCCTCGGTGCACGGAGGTGGCCAGCGTCTGTGCCGCTGCTGCATCATCCTCTGACAGTGGAGGGCCAGGGGGGGCCACCTCTGTCTACAGGTCCTGCTGCTCTGAAAACGGGGGGATGGGGGTGGGCGTGGGGGGGCTGGACCCAATCACTGCTCCTGATCACTGATCGATACACAGACTGATCACCACTGATCGCTGATCAGTTGAACCCTCCCCTCTGCTCTCTCCTCTTGCTCGCCCATCAGCATTGCAGCAGTCTGCTGCTCAAAGCCTTGGGGCGTGGGGGGGTAGGGAGAATAATGGATGGGTGGATTCTCTCCCTCTGTCTCTCTCCCTCTCTCTCTCTCTCTCTCTCTCTCTCTCTCTCTCTCTCTCTCTCTCTCTCTCTTTCTCTCTGTCAGGACTAAAAAAGGTTCACCACCCCGTCCTGCTCCCTACACCCCCCACTCCCCACCTCTGGGCTTAGGAGACTGCATCCGGACAGTTGGAGATGAGGGTGGAGGAAGCGAGGACCTTTCCTTCACTGTAGTTGAGGAGGCAAGCAGAGGGGTGGGGGGATGGGGGATCCGAACAGTGGAACTACAATGCATCATGTTCAAACTAAATAAAAAAATTGACAACATTGTCATCTTGGACAACAATTCACTCTCTATGGAGTATCATCTCAACCAACCCCATGACACCTCTATGTGACCATCCTGTGATTCATTCCGCTTTGACCAATAGACATGCAGCGCTGAGGAAGAGGAGAGCTGGGTTGTGGGAAATGCAGATCTTCTGGATGTAAACAGTGAAGCTGCTGGGATATCCCTCTTTGGCATGACCCGCTTACCCTTCTAGTGTGGAGGAGGGGAAAAAGAGGAAGTACAGAACGGGACATGTGACATTTTTGTGCATCTGAGAATCTTCTGTTGAGATTTTGATTCTGTTTGTACAGAGAATGTTTTGCAATGGAAAAAAGAATTACAGTTATGGCAACTCACACAAGATTGGAGTAGGCCTACAACAAATTGTTATTTTTATTTTCTCTTTTTTTCAGTGCTTATTGTAATTGTCCATGCTTGTTTATCCAGAGAGGGAGATATGTGTATCTTTCCTTTTTGAAATGGAAAAGAAAAAAACTGTTGTCATTTGACAGAAATGGACTGTATCAGTCAGACCCTCAGCATCTGATGGCATCACGTTGGCTTTGTGTGGACTCAGGGCCTCCTCTGTGCACTGTGTGGTTATGTTGGGTCATGGGCCCTGTTCCAAACCTGTCAGTAGCCCTGTGCACTAGCTCCCACTTGACCAATAAGCACTTGTTTACCTGCTGGATTAAGTTGCCACCACAGACAAACTCATTTGAGTGGACAGGTGTCCCTCCAACTAGTCTCTCTACTACTCTGAAATAGATTAGCAACACTGATTAAGTTTTTCTACCCACCATTTCCTATTGGGCTATAGACATCATTGAAATGTGTTATTGCTACATACATATTTGGATATCTACCAATGGTAACATTTGGTGCAGCTTTGCATCAAAATGAAATTGAATTTTCTTTAATCTGAGACAACAGTTTT
This sequence comes from Centroberyx affinis, assembly GCF_046629955.1. NCBI lineage: Eukaryota > Metazoa > Chordata > Actinopteri > Beryciformes > Berycidae > Centroberyx > Centroberyx affinis. Next base: position 605,567 of record NW_027281601.1, on the reverse strand, counting down.
GAGCAAGGGCACTACAAATTTTAGACAATCACTGGAATGTATTTGAAAGTCAAGTTAGTGTAGTTTTCTGTGATTGGCAATTTACTTGACGATATTATGAATTGTCCTGATGCAGTAAACTCTATCCATCTACTACTCCAAGCAGTTTAAAACACATTAGGAACTATTTGCAAATACCATTTCACACAGGTCTGGTGAGATCTGCCAATCAGGCATTATATGGCTCAGTAACTAGCTTCCATGTTATTCCCACTCGTCCAATCCTACAGACGTAATGAGAGTGTGACATGAAATGACTGGGAGGGAAGCACCAGAATCAACAGTTCATCTCATTCTATACAGACACTCCTTCAGATCTCCAGGATCTCAACATTACAGCAACAGTATGGGAATTCTGTTTTGCCATGCAGTGATATGTGTAACTATGGGGCATGAAATACTACCATTCAAAACACAGAAAAACACAAACAGAAACCACACAAAGATATACACAAAGATGTGCTATGAAAAAAGATGTAGTGTCATGCAAGTGCTGTGTAGTGCCAAGTGCTCAAAGATTTTCAATGGGGAGATGCACAGGACTATAGGTAGGACTGAGACAAAGGAGAGCAGACAGAAAGATAATGAATTGGATGTTGAGATACATAGCTGACTGGACTGGCTGTGATACTAATGCCCTCTCTCTGACAGCTGTTTTAACAGTTTTATGTTGAAGAAAATAAAGAAATAAATGAAAAAAATAAACAAATGAATAAATAAAAGTAACTAATAGTAAATGTGCTTTGTCTCTCCAGTGTGGGATTTTGTGTGTGTCTGTGTGTGTGTCTGAATACTTCATCGCACTTCATACAGTGTTACTACAGATAAATTGTATACAGGTCCCGCCCCAGTTTGACCGCTAGATGTCATCGAAGAGCCATGTAATGACAGACACACCCACATAAACATTGCGGTTTCGTGGATTCACCACTCTTTATCACATATTATCACATATCTAACCCAGATTATTATTGATAGAAATGACACAGTTACGTGGAGAATTTATCTAACAAATTATCCACAAGTATGCTTCACTGTAAATCAGATTATTTGACATTTTACATCAGGCACTGTGCTGGATAGCTGTGCGGTTCGCAAAGACCCATCGGCCTGATCGTTGCTCGGTTGCGCCTCCTAGCAAACTGCAGTCCCCGGTAGCGCGCAGGCTTTCAGCGGGGAAGGGTTTAGCTGCGGACAGCTCCCTCACAGAGACGATTATTCACAGATTAAGAGACACCAGGAACCGCGGGAGTGGAGTTGAGGTCCTGTCCTCGAAGTTTGGTGCAACTTTACCTCTGAAGGATTCGACAGTTGAGCCTTTATGAGACTTTCCAGCCCGTGGTCATGGATTACAAAAGGGGAGTGAATCCAGGCACCAGGCCCTCGGATAACTAGCTAGCCTAGCTAGCTGATCTGAATCCAGTATCAATGCTTGTTTGGGTCGCAGTGCTAACTAGCTAGCTACTGTTTTCGTTAGCTTACCAGCTGCCCAACCGGGGTTGTTAGCTTGTTTTGATGTGGCTCTATTGAAAGAACCGACTGGGATCCACTACATTTACACGTTTCCTGAACTTTCTGGAAGTTTTAAGAATTGGCTTGTTAAACAGAAAGGAAGCTAGCAAGCCACTTCGGAGTCGTGCAAACAACAAAAAGAAATCAAAGTTGAGCTTTTGACTTGAGCAGAGGAGGTCTCGTTTTACAGTGGATTGCATGTAATTATTCGCAACCCAGACCGCACAGCGACTCTCCCCCTTCACGGGACCACAGTTAACCTCTTTCCCGGCTCTCCACACCCCGTCCCACCGACCAGTATCTTCTGTCTGCGGCTGGCCACTGTAGCTGGCCATACGGCACTGCGTGCCCAATGGAGGAACATGACAACATGGACTATTTTTATCAGCAGGTACTGCAGAAGGACGTTACCCGCAGGCTGCAGGTCGGCCAGGACCTTATTGAATACCTAAACGACCCGCATCGTTCCCCGGACGTGGAGCAAGATAAACCTAGGCTCGATAAAACCATTGACGAGCTAACGGGATGGGTGAACTCCAGCAATTTCAAGGTGAGAGATCGTGGCAAGGAGTCGCATGTGGCTACCGCAGTGTTCATTGCAGCAGTGATCCTATCGGCTTCATAAATTATTCCATCAGTTAAGCCCGTGAATGATAAGGGATAAGAGGAAGCTTGGGTCCTTGCAGTAATGGAGATTTGATTTGGTTTGCCAGGAAGTTGGTCACAAATGATGACAACTTTTTGAGACAAACGAGGGGCCCGTTACCCATCAGGCCCCAGGCAAACTGTCATCGGCTTGGTGGTGTCAAGAGGGAGCGTCCAGTCTCCTCAAAACGGAACAAATCTGATTCAGATAGTCCGCTTATCTTATCTAAACCCAGCTGAGTCAAAAGTTTCAAAATGTGCTTTTCAACAGAGCAATTTTTACTACTTTTTTTTTTTTTTTTTTACCAGTAGTAGAGAGGAGCAGTAGGCTACGTGTTTCGCTTTCACAACGCAATAATCTAATCCTGGGCTATGATAGACACATGTTTTTATATTTCACCCTAGGGACAAAGTACAGTGAGATCGCAAGGCATTCCTGTGGATGGTTGAGGTTTATGTTGTTATTTTGGTTGAGAGTGTGTGTGTGTGTGTGTGTGTTGAGGGGACCCATTGTCAGAGCTGTAGACCAGAGCAGTGGATGGGGGAGGGGTCAGAAGACGCTCATTGTTCGGACTTGGTCTCTCTCTCTTCTCTCTTCCTCTGCCTTCTCTCTGTTTTTCTCCTCATGCTTTCCTCTGCTTCATGCTGTGTGCGTTGGTGGCCTTGCCTGTACTCTGTACCATATCTCAGCAACACTGGAATGTGACCTTTTTGCCAAGGTATCACACTGATCCAGACACCAAGTCTAAACAGTCTGAAATCTGTTCTCTTTTCAAGCCATGCTGAAATTTGACTCGCAGAACCTTTTTTTGAACTGATTGACATTGTCTACATTGATATGCTAGACTCGGCGAGACTGTACAAGTGTGGAAATCATTCATGCAGCATGATGAACACTCTCTCTCTCGGTCTATTGTGAAAGCACGTCCAATTGACAGCACTTATCAAGTAGTAGTAGAAAAACACTCATTTGACATGGTTGTCTTGTCATTGTCAAAAGCTTGTAAACACAAGTTTGTAAACGGATCACCCATCCACTACTACCAAGATAAGATAATAAGCTGATAATAGAGATGCACAACACCGCTTTTTCACTGTCTATACCGATTTAAAGTACTAAACTAAGTATCAGCATTTATTAAGTACTGATCTAATCCATCACTTTTATTGAACAGTGCAGGCTTAGAACATCAGTTTGAGGTTACTGGATAAAAAAAACTATTGATTTCATTTGTTTTTCTCCAACAGAGGAATTTAGTATCCTTCTATGTCTAAACAAGTACACATTCTGTACAGTTCCATTTGAAACATATTGTAAAAGGGCAAGTATTGGCCATAATCCATGTCAGATAATTGGCCTGGGTATTGTCAAGGACCTCACGATATGATACGCATCATGATGTGTAGGTCACGATATGATTCAGGTCACAATACACTTTGATTTGGTACAGTGATTACTATGCATTTTGCGATACATCATGATACTTAGTGCCCAAAAACTGAACATTGGAATGTGAAATTTAAAAATCAACCTAATGCACGCCACCAGACAGTCTGTAAAATATCCTTGACAGGGCAAAGAGGTGCTAGTGTTTGGGGATTAGAGAGGTGGGGAAAGGTGAGAGCGTCTGTGTACCGCTTTGCCTTCAAAACAAACAGTTCTCTTTTCAGTAGCCACTAGCCACACTGTCCTGACAGTCTGGACGTGTCGTGAGAATTCATAAAAACTGAACTGCAAATGCTGCAATAAATAAAAGGAGATAATGATAATAAAAAAATAAACGTTAATTGTAGCGACTTTTTTAAATACAGAGAAACAAAGGGCTTCGTAACAAAAGCGCATCCCAAGAAAGTGCATTTACACTGCACAGTTGCACTTAGAGTACAGGAAAACAAAGAAAATATATCAGAGGCACAGACAAATAAAATAAATAACGCAAATCATGAATAACAAAAAGCATTATGCCTCCTGGAAAAATAAACACAGTAACACCCTGATGGGTCCCTGAATTTGAATATAGAAACAGTCTGCTAGTCTACTATTGCTTCATGTTCATATTTTTGCTTGGGGAATACAATCTAAGCCCTAGTACTCATTTCATTGAATGAATTTGAGTGTGTGTGTGTGTGCGCGCACGCGCTACCTGATACTGCATCTTCCTCCATAGAGACACAACTAGGTTGGCAGAGTGTTCTGCTTCGGATCCACAGGTTTAACATTAGGCCAGGTGGTGTTTCGCCTTTGTAGTGCCTCAACAAGTCTTCAAGCTAGTTGTGTTTCTTGAATGTTTTATTAAAGGATAATGCCAGTTCTAGTCATCGCACAACACTTGCGAATAATAAATGCATCATTTATTGATACAAGGGTTTGGGGAATTGATAGTGTCATCCCCCCAAAAAATTGCGACTCAACTTTATGGTTTTGTTTTGTTTTGTGCACTTATTGCCTTATCAGATAAGGGTGTGGATTGTGACCAAACAGTACTACCTTTTGATAGATAAGATATGTATTTGAAATCATATACATTCATAAAAACAAAGGACATTTTTCCTCAGATGTTGATGAGGATTGTGGGAGTTGTGTGAAAATTCGCAGCTAAGGTGTGAAGATTATTCCTTTTATTAGCAGATAGTGCCCCATCAGCAACAGACATGATTTGAAGAAAATATTTTTCAAGTGTTGTAAACTGTGATGAAGTTTGATAGCGCACAGATAGAGAGGAGTGAAGAGAGGAGTGTCTCACCCTGACTGACCTGAACTTGCCTCTGGCGACAGCACTGTGGGGAAAAAGCAGAGAATCACGTTCTACAGTGCAATATCCTGTGTTAGGCTGGTGTTGGCTCTGTCTGATGCCAGTATCGATCGTGTTGCATTCTCCCACGTTCATTACCAGACCAAAAATGTTTGTGAAATGGTGATCACCATCACTACTTTTCCAAGTCATGAATTTCATCCAGGGTCTGAAATGAACCTTTTTCTCCACCAGCCAGTGTGGCAGGTAGATTAAAAAAAATGACCAGCAACTCTGATTTTTTTATCAGCTACTTCTTTGCACCATAATAATTGAGGCTGAAAACCATGCAGAAAACATTCAAATCAGATTCACAGTCTGTCACCATCAGTTTATAACATCTTGTTTATTATTCATTACTCACATTTTTTCCATTATGATTTGAACAAGAGTTATGTCTCAAATTTGAGATTTAGATAACCAGAAAACTTGTTTATGTCTTCAGTCAGCAATATTGAATTTCATCAACCGCCAAACTTGGTTGCTCTCTTCTCCTGTGTTTTGCTTTTACTTGCTTTCCGCACAGCATGAGCTTACGGTATGAGTACCACACCACACCAGACTCTACTGAGTGTGGTTCCGGACTGTGTCAAGTGGTGGGTGCAAAGAAAGAATAGTGGTTAGTAATGTTTGCTGACAGTGCCTCAATGCAGACTATGATTGGAAATTTGATTGTTGACTGACAGCCAATGTGGGATTAGTGGTCACTGTCTTGGTTGTCAATTGAGTAACATAATCACATGTTGGCTGTGTAATTTGTAATCATATGCAATCAGAGAAGCAAAGTATGTTTTGTTTCAAAAAACCACCCGCCTCAGATAGACATTCTTACCCACTGCAGCCCACTATTTACCCACATTTAGTGGGTAGTAGGTGTTAATTTCAGAACCCGATGTCATCCCTAGCCCTATCAGGCTAATGTACCCCTCAGTACAGATCTAAGGAAGCATACGTTCCCCAGTCTGTGCTCTATCCTTTTATGTGGACGACACATAACCTGAACTCAGATCAATGTCAGGGAGTGACATGCTTGTGACCCCCTGGGACCTTTATACAGCGGGCTTTGAGGGATGCTGATTGGCTTCCTGGAGGGCAGAAAGGAGGTGGGGTTAGCTGCAAGCAAGATGCTGAGTCAGGACAGAGACGCAGGGAGGGATGGAGAGAGAGAGGAGCGGAGGGATGGAGAGGTGATGCAGAGTCGTAGAGGGGAGGTGGATGAAGGAAGAGTTATGGGGGGAAAGGGAGGGCTGGAGTGATGGATGGGCTAAGTCGGGAGGTGAGTGGAAAGCTCACAGCCAGACACAAGTTTTGACTCATAAATGCTTGTGTCGAGAGGAGGCGACTGTAGCACCCAAGTTCCTCTTTTAGTAATGAAAAAATTATCTCTTCTATCCTTTGGCTCTTTTTTCCTCTCTTTGTCGCTTATGTGCCTTCGTCTCTCTGTAGTTTTTCTGTCTAGGAATGTGTTTCATCCTCTCATTCTCCTCTTTCTGCAGTCACGGCAGCAGATTCACCTCAAGCACTCTGCTCTCACAGTGGGCTAAATGCATATTGCACGCGCGCGCGCACACACACACACACACACACACTCACACACACACAGACAGCAGGCATTAATATTGCATGCTGCTTTTACACTGTTTTTTTTTAGAGCAGCAGGGCCAGATGACTGAACGCTGACCGGACTGGTCTAGGATGGATATTGCTGCTAGGCTGCCTGACCGCCAGGCCCTGTGGCTATTTGTCATTGTCTTTAAAGGAAGTTGGAATGTGCACCCCACTAAAGTATTTGTTATTAGTTTATGCCCACAGTACAGTGCAGACAAAGAGGAAAGTGAGTGGAGATTAAATGGCACGGCTTGAGTAGGGATTTAAACTTTCATATAGTCACAAGGAGCTCCAGTCCCTGCCTATTAAACCAATAGGCAGCCCACCTTAGAGTTTTGTCTCTGAACACCTAAAGGATCCGAACCCCCTCAGGTGAAATATTGGGTATTTACCTTGTAGAAGTGATTTGAATGAGTGTCACCATCTCTTCAGACGGTCTCTAAATGTGTTCCAGTCATTTTTTGTCTGCTCCCAAAGGTTGCTGTATGATTTTAGAGTCTTGGACCCCACACCTCCTAAGCCTTGCTAGAATCCAGAGTAAACCCTGTACATGGTATGCACATTAGCAGACTAAGCCACCGTACGCCCCAACCTGAGTTTTCACAAAGCACTATTCATTCTGGGCTAAATATTTAGGTTTTTCCAAGTAAAGCTCGGTGCAGCACCGGCAACTTGGCCCTGTTTTGAATCTTTCACTCTAATGATGTAGTGGCATTTTATGAGCATTACGTTTTGGCAATGACACTGCTGAATCATGGTGCTCATATTCACACTAATGATATGTGTATGTGTGTCCTTGTTGGCCAATGCCATGTCACTGTACCCAGTGTGGGTTAAGAGTTGGGGGATACCTGAGTGGCCATCTGCTCTCCTCTCCTCTCCTCTCCTCTCCTCTCCTCTCCTCTCCTCTCCTCTCAGTCCCTTCCACCTCTCTCCCTCCATCTCCTTCTCTCTGTCTCCCCTGGTGGAGTTGCCATATGGTCGTGGGCGCAGGGGTTTGTTGGGGTGCTGGGTGGAGGAGGGGGAGGGGAGGCCGCAGGCTGTCTCCTTCCTGTTCTGTTTCTTCTCTCTCTCCCCCTCGCTTGCTGTTTTTCCCCTCTTCCAGCTCTCCTCCCCTCCTCCTCTCTCCCCCTAAATTAGGTCAGTATGAAACAGTCATCATATTGACCCAGAGCTCATGTTTCTTCTCCAGGTGATTTTTTTTCCTCTGGTATTACTTGGCCTGCTTCTCTTTACCCCCCCCCCCCCTTCTCACTTCTCTCCCTCTTTGTTTCTGTAGTTACCTGGCTCCTCTCTTCCTTTGACTAAAATAGGGAAGAACTGCAGTCTGACTCTCCAGTCGGTGCAGGGCAGAGGGGAATAATGTTTTAATGGATTTCCTTTGGACTGTTCAGTTCCACCGCGGAGCTGCCAACACAAGCATTCCAGCAGCACAGCGCTGCATGGGATCTGATCCTAATCAACAACACAGTGGAAAAACTCTCTACTTTACCGCTAGAGAAGAGATCCTGTCTACCTCCACCATACTGGTCACATCACAAGCTAGCTGTTGTTTTACTCGGAGCAAGCCAGATCACCGTGACAAGAGACAGGAAAATGGCAGACTGGCAACTGACAGTGTCAGTGTAGCAAAAGGTCACAAGTTGATTTAAATCCATGACATTGCAAATACATGGCATACATCTCAGCTCGCTGTGTCAGCACAACATGTTATTGTACAACTGACACAGTAGTCCAGGGGAAACCTTTGCCATTAGCTGTTTTACACAGTGCGGCAAATGCTGCCTACAAACTACAACTTCTAAAATCCTGACAAACTGAAACTGGAAAGCAGTTCACACTAAATGGCAGACTTCAGCAGATTTTTAGTCTCTTTGTTGTAATGGTGCACAAACCTGAAGACAAGCTATAAGATACACTATTGATCCCCTAGGGGAAATTCGGGATATGATATGATCTAGTGATATGGATAGTGATCACACATTAGATGACAAGAAGTATCGCATGCTGCACCAGTCATCTGTGATGCGGTTCACCTACAGCCCTGCAGCACTCAAATCTCACCACCAGATAGTACAGCACCAGCCACGGACAACAACAACTTGGCTGTCAGTCTCTGCCAGAGATTTGTGTCATTGTCCATCTCACGCTACAGGAGTTCATCCAGATTCCACTTCTTTAGAAATCAAGCAAGTTTGAAATGCTGACTGTCTGCAACTTGATTGGGAGGCAAGAGACTCCTCAACCCCACTCACACTACAAGATTAGCTGTGACATTAGCTATAACAGCCGTTGCTACCTGAAAACATCAGAAAACATTTTGATTGAATGAGCCCGATTTTAAAGTCCAGTCACGATGGCAAGATCAGACTTAAGTGGACTAAAAGTTGTGTAGTGAGAACCCGGTGTAAAATGTATTGCCTCAGCCCATCTGATGTCTTCTTGCCACAGCTCCCCAGCCTTTGTGGTTCATATGTAAGCAAACATACAGTGAAGCTTAACCTGAGTCTTAACCTGAGTCATTGTGTATGAGGCCCATTGTAACCATTCTCTCTTTCTCTATGTTTTGTAGGTGGCGTTGTTGGGGATAGACATTTGCGGGGCGTTCGTGGACCGCTTGGGGGAGCGGTTCAAAGGATACCTGGGCACAGGTGAGACCCCCCCCCCCCCCACACACACACACACACACACACACACACACACACACACACACACACCACAGTCAATAGTAGTCACAATATCTGGAACCTCTTTTAATACTAAAGCGGAAAGAAACCAATTTTAGGCACAAAAGGGAATATATCACTGTATGAGCCTCTGTTTCCAGCCATCCTACAGACGAGCCTAATTTAGAACGGGTTAAAAATACTAGGTGCCTTTAGCTGTCTCAGCAACACACAGATACACGCACAAACACACTCATTCACACCATTTTGTAGCATTCTTTGCAAATGGGATTTTGCAAATCGCTTGCTTTGTGCGGTTCATTAGGTTCATAAGTAAAAGATTCCCACTAAGCGCTCCTTCCATTATCTTTAGCATCGAGTGCTGGTCCAGGATGAGATTCTGCACTTGACATGGGTTGAGTCTTAAAAGTATCTGAACTGAAAAATGTATAAATGGTGGCAATTAGAGCCCTTTTCAAAACACTTTGAACAACACTTCTCGGCACTGTACACAAGCTCTGATGGTGTGTTTGTTACTGTGTTCATTCCTCCGCATTTTGACTTCTGTCCTCCCACAAATCAAGTCTGTCCGTCTCACTTCCACTTTGTCCTTCCTCTGAGCCAGACCAGCAGCACGGCTCTAAAACCTGGCACCACCCCCTCTGTCTGTCTCCCTCCCTATTATTCATCTGTCAGTCTCTATATTTAGGCTGTAAATTGTCTGCCATACTGTAGCTCACCCCATTACACCCCGAAACCACACCTTGCATACACATGACCTCATAGACTGAATTTTGTATCAGATTTCAGGCTCTGTGTGTGTGTGTGTGTGTGTGTGTGTGTGTGTGTTTGTTATGTCAGCGCCAGCCCCTCTGTGTGCCCGCTGCAGGTGTCACCAGCTGTCCTTGTCGGCTAGGCTGGCTCTTGTCACCAACAAACACACTCAACCCTGCAGTGCAGTTCTGGGACGACCGGACCTGTCACACTGTGCAAAGTCTGCACCGAGACACACAGATAGACACACACACACACACCCTTGCACTCACTCACTGTCTAGGACATTGCCTTCACCCGGCTGTGTGTGTGTGTGTGTGAGTGTGTGATTCCTCCCAGCTCAAGGGATTGATGGTAAAAACATCCCTCTAAGCCACCGCTGGCTTTGGAATCTCCCTCTCTCTCCATCTGACTCCCATCTCTCCTTTCCTGTCCTCTTTCGCCTTCTCCCTGCCCACACACACATACACACACACACACAGAATGAGGGGAGGGAGATGAGATCATAGAGACTAATGAGTGATGTTATTGATCTAGAGGACTGACTCTTAGTACAGAACTGCTTCCATCGTGTGCATGTGTGTGTGTGTTTGTGTGACACTGCAGCTTTGGCCATCTTGCCAAGCAGCTCCCAGACGTGGAAGTGAAACAAACAGATCACATAAGGCCAAATAACAGCCTCTGATAGGCTCCAGCCTCTTATTTCACCCGTCACTCAGATGAAATGGGGTGATGTGATTGGTCAGCCAGCTGTGTTGGTTTCCTGCCAGTTCGAGTCTCATGTTGAACAGATGAAACAAAGAACAAGAAAGATGAAGGAATATGGACCAAGTTACCATGTACAAGTGAAGTGTGTGTGTGTGTGTGTGTGTGCTTGATTCTAACTACAGAAGATGACGTCTCTCTGTGTAACAATGCCCCCCCTGTCACTTTTTGTTCGAGGGTATTGTCCTTGTTTCCAAGGAAACCAGCTGTTATGGTAACATCATACACATGCACGCATGCATGCACGCACACACGCACACACACACACATAAACACGCACTCCTACCCACATTCCTACCCTAAAAGATCAGTGGAGGAGGGATAGAGTGATGTCATGTGTCCTTTTCCTGTGTGTGTGTGCGTGTGCGTGTGTGTGCATGTGTGCATGTGTGCATGTGTGCATGTGTGCATGTGCATGTCCCAGCCCCTCTGTGTACATTTGTGTTTATCTCTTTGCCTGAACGTCAAAGGGAAGTTTTGAGTCTTATGTAATTCAGAAACATTAGCTTCTGCCATCTGATGGCCGCAGCAGAGAAAGATACACCAGGTCTTGTATTATGTCTGTATGTGAACTGGAATGTTTGACTGCGTGGGTACACTGAACATAATCTGCCCAGATACTTTTGGCACCCTGAAATGTCTGGTCTCGATGCAAAAAGGGCTGTATTTAATGTGTTCAACTAATATGGCTCAAAATACACTCAAAGTTGACAGGCTTCATGTTAACCGCATAGTCATACTGTCATTTCATAAAGGGAAATAAGAGTGAGGAGGCCAAACAGCAGTGTGTTGTTGCCAAACTACTGATGGAGTTTACTGGATGGCATTTAAACATCCTTACTTTATCTTCCTTAAGTATGTGTGCGTAGCTGCCTTTCATAGGCATTGCTGCTGGAGCAGTTGTGTGTTAGACAAAGTGGAAATGACACAAGAGCATTTGATGAGCAACAGGATCTTGATATTATTTTAGTCACGGTCCATTTCTCGTTTCCTATCCTCTTCTCCCTCCCCCCTATTTGTTCTCAGTGCCCTGGATCTGTGGTACTGATTGTGGTATTACTTGAGTTTATACACTGAAATGAGTCTCTCTCTCTCTCTCTCACATACACTCTCTCTGTCTCACACACACAGTAAGACTGTGCTGATGATGAAGATGGTTAACTTCTGTGTACATCTACATGTTTTCCAAGCACTCCACTTGGGGGCAGTCTTTATTGTCTTTGTCACTTTAATCTGTTGGAGATTTAGAGCCACGTGAAGCCTGAGGCCTGGTCTCTGTTTTACTGGATTGAGGCCCAACATTAGCTACATTTTTTCAAATATTGACTCTCTCTGTCTGTGTCTCTCTCTCTCTCTCTCCCCCTCTCCCTCTCCCTCTCCCTCTCCCTCTCTCTCTCTCTCTCTCTCTCTCTTTCTCTCTCTCTCTCTCTCTCTTTCTGTAGTTCTGCCAGCACTGGTGGACAGATTGGGTGATGGGAAGGACCAGGTCAGAGAGAACAGCCAGGCTCTCATCCTCCGCTGTATGGAACAGACTGCCTCGCCCATGGTGAGACAAACACACACAGACCTACACACAAGAATCAGACTCTGTTGTATGGTATCCTACATGAGCAACGCACTTATAGCAATCCTAGCATTGGATATTGATTTGATACCAGGCTAAAATCGGTATTCAAAAATGTAGCCAAAATTAATATTTGATTTCAAGCGCCACATGTAACATGACATCAAAGCAGAGTGACTTGATTTTCTGCGTTTGTCACTCACGGAAGGGTCATTTTAAACACGGGAAAAATTTGTTATTGCATTACATTACAGACCCCAAACTAACTTTCAACTTTCATCTATTGTTCAGTAAAAATAACTGACAAGACTGTGGTGCTGTATTTAATATTTACTGCACTGCCAGTAGACAGTAGAAAAGGTGAAAAAGTGGTGTTGGTGCACCTCATGGACAGCAACCCACTGAATTAAATTGTAGCATATATCTGTTTATGCATGAATCAGTTTGCAGAATACATGAATTAGATGCAGCATGGAGAGAGCAGACAAACCACAGCCTCCTCCACTGCTATCAATAATGCATCTTCACTACATCTGAAAGGTTTGTTCGGAGCCCCCTCTTCTGGATGTTAACAGAACTACACGGGCTTTATAACAGCTCCACTCTGCTTTGTGTGATATACAAACACCACACACACATTTCCACAGATTAGAACCTCCCCTGTACTTTGTAATCTGCTCAACCGGTGGAGTTACTTGCGGTAACCTCCCGCTCGTTCCTGCCGCACCAACCGTCTCTTACTCTCTCTTTCTTCCTCTCTCCCTCCATCTCTTTCTCTCTCCCTCCATCTCCTTTCTGCAGTACGTTTGGGAAAGGCTGCTTCTTGGTTTTAAACACAAGAACTTCCGCAGTCGAGAAGGCGTCTGCCTCTGTCTCGGTGCCACCCTCAGCACGTGAGTACCTTCCTCTTTCAGGCTGTATCACTTCCTGGGTGAAATGTGAAAGAGCAAATGGCAACATTCCTAGCTATTAATTACAGACATATGTTGTATTGGGGATGTAAGTTGGTTTTCTTTCATAGACTTGTGGGAATTAGTTTCTATATTATTCATTTGTCTTAAATTATCTTGTAAGCATTCTTCATTGAAGAAAACAGGCAGGGATAGGCTGCTGGCTGGTGGAGACAATCAACTGAAATTCAAAATGTAAATGTGTCTCTTTAATGGTATCTATTAAAAGCCCAGTCATTGATTTCTTCTAATATGGTTTTTTGAGGGAGATTCCACAACCTTATTCCTACAATGGAGCCTGGAGTCATATTTTTTCAGCATGTGAAGTGGAGTTAATGAGAGCACTGCACACTGAGGAGTAGTTTCCTTGAATTCTCCTTGTTTCTACTACCCTCCATATGCCCCATGTGTACGTGTGCCCCATTTTGTTTGTACAAACACACACAGACACACAGACACACACACACACACACACACACACACACATACATACAGTCTCTCTCTGCAGGGTTAATCCTCTTAAGTGTTTGTGTGACTCTGTAGAGGTGGCACACATCCAACGGATGGCACCACCACTCTATCATGTGATGCTACAGTGTTCAAGCATACATGCTACTGTTCTTTATTATAGGGTGTTAAAACTCAATCCTGAATTCACCCAAACCTGAACACACATGTGGTTTCTCACTCAGCTGTCAGAACTGACTGAGGACTTGATATTTATTTTTTTGTCCTACATGAACGCATAATTGGAATGGGACTAGAGCTGACATTTTACCACTATGTTGCTAAACAAAACCATGTCACTCCATTTGCTCACCATTTTCCCAGAAGCCTCAGTGGGTCCTAGAGATCACACTTAAGAGAATAAGGTCACTACACATGGCAAATCTGAGCTATTAGAACCACAGTGCTAATTTTAGCATCGTTTTGCTAATGGACAGTGACACTTTTCTGCTAAATGCTAAGCTGCTACCTGATGGCAAGGCTAAAGATGTGCACTGAACATACACATGTATCCTTTAAGCATAGAGTAGGCTGAGTAAAATTACCAGTTCACACTTTTATGTGACAAATAAGTTCAACAGTTCAAAACATCAAGCAGACTTTCAAAATGCACAGTGTTCCCTCTGAAAATAGACCTGTTTTTTTTTCATTCCTGAAAAGTTGATGTTTTTGAGGTACATGGTTTTTTATCGGTCAGCAAGATATATTTGATGTTTAATATTTTTATGAATAACTGTAATCCCTCCTGTTCCCTTGTCTGTGTGCTGTGTGTCTCTTTGTCTGTTAGGTACGGTGCTCAGCCGTTGAGCCTCAGTAAAATAGTTCCCCATCTCTGCACTTTGACTGGAGACCAGAACCCACAGGTAAGAGACAGAGCACTTTGGGAATATAATTGGAAATCTCTGTGTGTCCCTAAATATGCTCTGTGTGTGTGTGTGTGTGTGTGTGTGTGTGTGTGTGTGTGCACACTTTGATGTTTAGGGGTCATTGTTTCTCCCTTCTTAGTCTGTAGCCAAGCCTGTGTTTTAGCTCTCAGCACCCAGAGTGTGTTGGCAGTGATCTCATGGTCTCATGGCAGCCTTGTGATTATTACTGTTATTAGTGAGGAGATGGGCTCTGTAGAGTCCCACCCCAGCCAGCTTCACTGCTGAAACCTGAGCACCAACACCCAACCATCAACCCACACACTGCTTGCAGCTCTGAATGTGTGTGTGTGTGAGAGAGAGAGAGAGAGAGAGAGCGCGGTTGGTTTAACCTCCTGTGGAGTTGCACCCCATAGCTGAAATCTGCTCCCATCGTATACCCAATGATTATCTACCCACATACTGTCCCGGCCAATCACCATCCTCGATAGGCCCGCCCACCCCCTAGTCTCAGAGAATCCCTTTAACAGTATCCCACTACCCAATCACAACAGCCCCCGCAACAGAACTAGCAAATCAGATGTCTCACATCGTGCAGGCGAGTTTTGGCCCTCAAGGGGTTATATTTTGGTTATTAGGTGTGTGTGTGTGTGTGTGTGTGTGTGTGTGTGTGTGTGTGTGTGGTGTGTGTGTGTGTGTGTGTGTGTGTGTGTGTGTGTGTGTGTGTGTGTGTGTGTGTGTGTGTGTGTGTGTGTGTGTGTGTGTGTGTGTGTGTGTGTGTGTGTGTGTGTGTGTGTGCGCGCTTTGACCCCTTAGTGTCTATAATCTCAGGCAGTGGGGAAACAATGTAATCTGTATGGAAAATTAACCCTAATCTCACTGCTTTTAGCACAACCACAAATGACATCTCCAGCTCCACACACACACACACACAAGACAGACACACAAGCGGGTGTGTGCGTATGCATGTGTGTGTTTTGGGTGTGTGTGTGTGTGTGTGGAGGGGTGGTGTGAATATATATTAGTCCTAGCCTTTAAATTGGTGTATGTCTCCTGTCTGTAGGTACGTGAAGCCTCCATAACGACACTGGTGGATGTTTATCGGCACGTTGGAGAGCGGGTCAGAGCGGACCTGGGGAAGAGAGGCCTGCCTGCTGCCCGGTGAGTTGGTTTATGTGTGTTTGTTCATGTTCATCTCTGTCTCTATATAAGCGCTGAGAGCAGTGTGTGTGTGTGTGTGTGTGTGTGTGTGTGTGTGTGTGTGTGTGTGTGTTCTGCCAAGCAGGGATGGGTTGTGTGGACGGTCTGTGGGTCCCGTGGCCTTGGCACTCGGTCTGTCCCAGGCCACACCATGCACCACTCTGCCCTTCACACACAGAGAGACACTTTATGTGGAGCACAATACTGACTGAGTGACTGGGAAGGGCGGGGGGGGGAGAGATGGGCTGGGAAGGCATTATGGGGGAGTAACCAAGTTGGGAAAATTGGAGAAAGTGTGTGTGTTTTCGGTGTGCAATTCTTCGTCTCTGAAGAGGTCCATTGAATGGTTGCGTCCTTCTTTGGTCGCCGTGGTTACATGTACTGGGTTGAGGGTTATTCTAAGCACACAGCCTCTCTCTCTCTCTCTCTCCCTCCCTCCCTCCCTCCCTCTCTCTCTCTCTCTCTCTCTCTCTCTCTCTCTCTCTCTGTCTCTGTCTCTGTCTCTGTCTCTGTCTCTCTCTCTCTCTCTCTCTCTCTCTCTCTCTCTCTCTCTCTCTCTCTCTCTCTCTCTCTCTCTCTCTCTCTCTCTCTCTCTCCCTCCCTCCCCTCTCTGTCTCCCATGTGTGAGATCCTAGCAGCAGCCAGTGTTGTGTGCTGACTGCTCAGTATGAGTCCTGTGTCTGTGAATGCTGGCCGCGGCCGTGTGTCATATGTTGTGCATATTAAGCCTGTCTGTCTCCAGTGCAAACACGCAGTCTGTGTATGTGGGATTTAATCAGACTGGTGCGGGAGCTAAGTCTTTGTGTCTGTCTGCTTTGGGTGGGTTATAAGTAGGGACAGATTCATGATTTTTGGTCTGATACCAATATTTGTTCGTCCTTCTGTACGGTCTAGTATGTAAGCTAGGTTGAGGGTGTGTGTGTGTGTCTGTGTCTGAATCTGAGAGAGTCCTCTGATGTTGTTGGTTCGACTGCCCGGTGGAATGCAGGGCTGCAGCCAGGGTCTTACTGACCAGATCACATATCAACGCTGTAGAGCTGGCATCAGATAACGGAGAGAGAGAGAGAGTGGGAGTCATGAGGGAGAGAGGGAGGACAGAAGACAGAAAATGAAAGGTGGGAAAAATGAGAGATGTATGCCAGCTTTAGATGAATGTTCAGAAGTCCAATCTGTTTATTATGTAAGTTTCCTCTGTGAGAAAGCGCAAACCTTGGAGGGAGTGAGGGGAGTGAGACACAGAGGAGGTGAGGAGTGGAGGAGAGAAGGGGGCTGCCTTCAATTAGTATGAAGACGGGATCCTGGAATTAAGAAATTTGAAGAGGGAGGTGGGAGTAAGGAATGGGAGGGAGGGAGGGAGGGAATGTAGGCAAGGGAAGGAGAGGAAGAGAGAAATGGAGGGGGAGGAGCAGCTTTGCTCTCTTTCACTCTGCCGCTAGCAGTACAACCCCTCCCCCTCAGAAGTGAGTGTGTGTCTGTGTCGGTGGGTCAGGGAGGGAGGTTATGTAAAGGGTAACTGAACCTCCTCGCTGCCTGTCACACAAACTGCCCCACTCATCTCACACACACACATACAGAAAAACGCCCTGTCTGAGATTTAACTCTTCCTGCTCCTGTGGTGTTTTCTCTGTGTGTGTGTGTGTGTGTGTGCTTAGTATACAGTAGATGTGTGACAGTAGGTGGTGCTGTGTCGCGTGTCTGTATCATGCCTTAGTCTCTCGCTGTTTGGCTCTCCCTCTCTCTTACTCCCTCCTTCCCTCCCTCCCTCCTCCCTGTCTTCCTCCCTCCCTCTCGGAGCCACTGCACCATGTTGGATACAAAGAGCTGATGGGAGCAGAGGGCTGGAGTGTGTCACTAGCATGGGAGCTAATGCAACGCTGCACAGCAACACAGCAACACAGCAACACAGCAACCTATTAATAAGCGCACTGGGAAATGAGCAGCAAAGGCTAAAGCAAATGAGCAGCAAAGGCTAAAGGCTAGGCTATTTTTTAACAGAATAGGCAAATTACAATGCTAATGGAAGGCAGGGAACAGTGTGAAAACGCTGTGTGGCTGAGGAATCCGTTGCAACGCTAATCGTCACTTACCAGGAGCTGCTAAGCTGTCTGGCTGCTTTGGAACGGCACCCAGACACACACACACAGAGACTAACAGACAGGACGGTGTGTATGGCTTACATTTGTATGCACACATCTGTGGCTTACGTGTCGGCAAGGAGACATCGGGGCATGTTATTGCTCATTGTGTCTGTGCTGTGTTTTTGCTGTGTCAGACGTGTGTTGCCCATGTATGCCACCACTACTCAGTGTGCGGGAGGTTTTGGTTTGTGCAGAGCTCTTATTTAAGCTAGACTGTCTCTAGATTGAGATCTTGTTGCCTTGTTAACATGCAGGCAGTCTTTACTGTGAATCACATGACTGAACAGATCTCATTTGTAATTGTGTGTTTATGTCTATTTGGTGCTGAGTGGGATGTTAGCACTCATGTCTCGTTGTTGCTACAGCTCCGTGAGTTTGACTGACATGACAGACACACCCACCGATATACAAAGACAGACGGGCTGTCCACATGTGTTGCTGCTGATGTTACTTTCACTTGGGATTCACAGCACCATCCCTGTGTCTAGGCAAAGGGGGGGCGCATGCATCCATGTGCGCACATTTTCTTTGTCATGATATTGTGAATGAAAACAATTGATGTGTGAGAGGATGAATTTCCTAATACAGTTTCTCTTGGTTGTATCTAATTCTATAAATATTGCGTTTTTTATTAGAGGTGCTGTGTGTGTGTTTTGCTCTAACCTCCCTCTCTCTCTCCCCAGGTTACAGACGATATTTGGTCGCTTTGATGAAGCCTTGAATTCGGGCAACATGGCTCTCAGCCCTAGTCACGGTCAGTCCCCTTTCTCATTTTCCTCTTGCTTTTCGTCCCTCTGTGCTATACGTAGGTATATTGGTCTCAGAGCTACCAAGTTGCAGTTATGTTGTCAAGGAGATCTTGATGTTGAATTTGATTTGTGCGTGTGTGTGTAAATCTGCATGTGCTCTTGTGGTTGTGTGCGTGTGCGTTGCCATGAGCTCCTGTAAGAAGGCCTAATAGGATTAATGGTGTAATCTTTGTATGTTGGTTGCTGTGGGTTTCCAGCAGAGGCAGACCCGGGCTGAGCGCTGCTGATGAGTGTGTGGCCGTCAAACAGCAGCGTGGAGCAAAGCCCTGGGAGCTGTAGGCTCAGCCGGCGGTGTTTGACCGTGGAGAGTTGTAGTTGTAGTTGACAAGACTTCTTAAAGCGATGTTTCACTTTGGTAGAACATTTTCACTTTTCAACACGCAAACCTCCAACATTAGATGCTCTAGGGGTCTGTTGGCACCCGTAATTCTCATGCTCCAAATATCACTGATTGTAAACAGGCAATGACTTTCTGAAAAGTATGATTCATGATACAGAAGGAAGAGTATGATCCACTGTTGATGTATGTTTCCCTGCTTGTATATGTGATAAAAGTATAATTTTCAGACTAGGTGTTCAAAATAAGCCTTGACTGACTGTTGGTCCACAGATGGCTGACTGCTTCTTTTGAGGTATTTCCACCAATAAATGAAAATGGTCTACCAAAGTGAAATGTCACTTAAGGGGACTTTTTCACTGACAGGTTGCAATGGCACCAGATTGATTTAAATCTATTCAGATCAGAACACTGTCTTTTTTGATTTTTAACCAGAGTGGTATTTTAGGATGCCCTATTCATTTCTTTAGTCTGTTAATTTATTCAGTGACTGTGAAAAAGAATTATGCAAATTTGTAATCTTAATCTAACTAAAGCGGGGAAACCAAGATAATAACTTTTTCCTCTCCGTGTTCTTTGACTTCTTTCCTAGAAATTGGTTTCATTTGTTATGTAATTATTGGTAAAAAAAAATCAGAAGGCCAGAATCAGAAAAAAGCCTGAATACCAATGGAGAGTATTCATTCAAAGATAGCTGATGTGGCACGGTGAATGGCTAGTGATGGAATGACTGGATGTGGCAGCTAAATAGCAGTTTTATATATATTTTGAAGTTGTAAAAGTTTTGTTTACATATTTAGTGTTTGTAAACACTTGAAAAACAGAGCAGTATTTATTAGTTATTAGTTATGATAGGCTGAGAAAGTTCCAAAACGCTAGTTTTCCATCTATAAATCAAACTCTATATCTAAATGCGTCCAAAAGCTAGATCAAATGAATTCTGCACTGCGTGGCTATAAGCTTCATTTGTGTTCATTTTGTGCCCAGTGTGTAGGTTGGTTGTTGGTGTCTGGCAGTGACTGTCATTGGCTGCTTGTACCTTTAGGCTGAACTGTCACTTGTAGCTATCTGTCTGACAGTGTCAGTGGTGGTTTGTCTGCAGTTGGCTGCTGCAGCCCGTTTACTTGGGGAGGGAGAGAGAGGGAGGGAGAGACATAGAGAGACAACTCAGAGGGTGTCTGGGGGGTGAAGTTGCCATGATGCCGTCTCTGGTGGCAGCAGGGCGATGGGGGAGGGCTTACTTTAACTCTCGCCTCCCAAGGTTCAGAACAAAATCATGTTTTAGAGACGGCCATAACTCCAGATTAGTGTTGTCATGATACCAAAATTTTGACTTTGATACCAGTACCAAGTTTAGTATCACGATACTCGATACCGAAACGATACTCGAAACTGAAACGATACTGATTCAATACTCGATACCTAATAGATCAGAAATTCTACAAGGGTTGATCACATTTTCGAATTCACTGTTTATTAACAACCTTGTAACACTGAGATTGAAGGACCTGGTTAGTCTCCTTTTGAAATGTCTCTGGTGTTAGTTAGAACAACACCATATTAAACTGAAAAAATATATATGAAATATATTTCAAAAATAAAACAATTTGAAACAAAAGAATCTTTAAAAAAATATAAAACATTTTAAGAACAGAATACAGCATCTTTCTATACTGGCCGTTCTCTGTCTGACACTATAGAGCCACCGTAGTTTAGAAGTGACATGTAGCTAGTAGCCCTATGCTATTTAGCTATTTAACCGTTTTAAAAAGCACCAAAATGAGACCCCCAAATAACTGCAGCTTAATACATCTGTCGTTTTGGAACTCACATTTTCTAATATGCTTGTCATGCTATTTACGATACAGTAAGGTAGGCCTGACATTGATACGCTATGCTACTGATACGCTACGTATCTCATATAATTTAGCAGCTCATCACCATCCTACCAGCTGGCTAGCCAGCGGCTCTGTAGGCAAAGTAGTCCCACAGTAGTCCCACGTTTTGTTAACCAGTACAGGGCGTGGAGGAATTATTTCTGAAGATGACACGCTGTCGTTGTCAGTAGTAGACATGTTGAGGCAAAGGCATTGCTTCTCTCTCTTAATCGAAGCTGAGGCTCACGCTGTATCAACAGGGATGAATGCACAGGTGCATGTCCCCTGACCATAGACCGTACAAGCGCCTGACTTGGCCAGTACTGCCACCAAGTGGAGATTCAGACAAATTATACATTTCATCCTCTCGATCACTTACACCGGAGACACATTTGACCTACAACAACTACCGTACGTTGGGAAATTCTAATACAGACCGTTTTTAACTAAAAAGTATCGAAAAAGTACCTAAATTTCGGTATACCGTGTAACACTACTCCAGATTGGTCTGTGAGTTTATAGTTGCTATGATCAAATAATGTTTCAGCGTTGTGTCTGTCACTCTGCTATGTGTTATGTGTATTGCTGGGCATGAAAGTGGTGCTTGTTATTATTGTTTAGATGGAGTTGAGTATATATTTTTTTAGGATTGTTGGCTAATCACTTTGCATTTACAATGGTGGGGGAAAGGTTTTGTGTCCTCATAGGAAGAAAAGAACAGTCTAAGGACATGTTTGAGAGCCTTGTTGAGCGCCTGTGTAGAACCTGAATTGGATGGTAGAGAAAACGGGGCAGAAGGTAGTGTGGATATATCATTGGGTTATCAAGAGGGCAGCTCCCATCTAAAGACATTCTGTGGAATTGGGCCACGACACCTCTAGGAGATGCAGCAGTAAATTTCCAGCGTCCCAGAACCACCACCCTCAATACCTACTTTAGCCACTGATCAGACCTTCACTACACTATATTTACACTTCACTGCACATACAAAATGTCCGATGCCTGTGGGCGGCAGTGGTTAGAGAGGCTGTCCTTTAGCCAAAGAACCAAGGCTCAAGCCCCCGAATCGGCAAGCGTCCGCCCTACTGAAGTGTCTTTGAGCAAAACACTGATTCCCTACCAGCTCCTGGGACTGTTCTGGTGTTGACATTGCTCTATGCCCTACCTGTGGAGGGAGGCAAAGAAACTTATTATATATAAATATTATTTATTTTTCAAGACAACCACTGGCTGCTGTTTTTGGCAGCTTCAGAAGCTGCCTTCACTGCCTGACGTCGACAAAGTAAACAGTTGGCTGAGTGTTGGACCACAATACTAGGTCAGGTCTTCGGATGGTTCAACTGTCTGTCACAGAACTGTAAGTTGCTGGCCTACATTGGGTTGCAATCCCCTCCCTGCCTAGCCTCCCTAGCTTGTGTCTACTCAGTAATAGCCTGACTTTTTTTCCTTCAAGTACAAAAGTTCTCAACTGAATAAACTAATATTGTTGTATTCCGAAATATCCCTGATTCCCTATTACATTCCTCAACTTATTCCTGGATGAGTGGTGACAAACTTGCGTTCACATATTTCACGCACCAGTTACATTGGTCAGCCTTTGGCCCACAGTTTATTCTGTTTTTGGCAATGAGGTCAACCAAAGAGGGCAGTGCAAGGTCAGCGGCATCAGAATAGGACGAGCGCATGTGTGACTCCGATGTTTTTCCTCCAAACACTCGGTAATCGTACCCAGAACTCGACCTTTGAGGATAGAACGCAAACTCAAACCATCAGCTCACGCACACATACACACACACAAACACACTTCTGTCTCGTTCTCGCCCCTCATTTCTTTTAGGCTAGCTCTTGGCGTTTGCTCTAAAGGGTTTGAGGCAGCTGTTGCTGAGAGGAGAGGGGAAGGGGAAAGAGAGAGGGAGGCAGGGAGAGCGAGGGATCGAGGGAGGAAGCTGACAGAGATCTCGCAGTAGCCGAGTCACAGAGCTGTGCCTGTCACTGCCTGTCCCTGATTCACCGTGACAGAGACGGAGAGAGAGAGAGAGAACAAGGCAGAGAAAGAGAAAACAAGGGAGAGAACCAGAGAGAACGGAGGGAAGAGAGGGAGTAGAGACGAACAGCGCACACAGTTTCTACCCATAACGCACTGTAACCATGGCGGTTGGGGATGACGGAGATGGTGAGTGTGTGTGTGTGTGTGTTAAATCTCATCTGTCTGTGGATACTGGCAGACAGACAAAGGCTTTTCAGCATATGGCTTTAAAATAAGATCAGCTTAGACTCCAAACACTCTCACCCTAAGTGCTCTGACTTGGATATAGGTTATATCCGTGTGTGTGTGTGTGTGTGTGTGTGAGAGAGATAGAGAGAGAGAGAGAGAGATAGAGAGAGTGAGAGAGAAAACTGGGGTTCTAAAATGAGTTATGTTGTGTGTGTGTCAGTGCAGTAGAACAACTTGACTGTACCGCATCTGCATGCACTCTTTTTTGTGATGAAGTTTGTATGTGAGGGTGTGTGTGCAAGCATTGCGTGTTTGTGCATATGTGCGCAGACATGCATGTGCAAATGCGTATGCGTAGGCACATCTCAGTAACAGCCATAGAGACTCACTTTGTGTCAGGAGTCACATTTGAAGTGTCTCCTTTTAGTTTCATTCAGTCCTTTTCCTCCAATTCCCACTTTTCAGTGACATTTTTCAAGCTAGGTGAAATAGTGGTTATAGAAGGAAATACGACTTCAGGCAATGTAAAAGTAGCCTTTCTTTCTGTCAGTCTATCTGCCCCCGCCCCTCTCTCCCACACACACACACACACACACACACACACACACACACTTCTCTCTCTTGCTGTTCTTGTAATATTAGGTCAGGTGTGAATGGTCTTGCCTCTCTCTTGCCCTCACTAACAGGATTTGTTGGGAAATTATTGGACAGACAAGTGTGTGTGTGTGTGTGTGTGTGTTTGTATGTAGGCTAATAGAAGTGTGTTTCCGATGTTTGAAATGTGTTTATGTGTGTTAGAAAGTAAAGCATGTCAGTGCCGCTGGCGCTTTGCTCTGCTCTTATTTAATGTTATTTGTGAATTATTTGTGAAACTGTGCGCCTGTGCGAATGCAAGCACACACACTCTCACACACACTCTCACACACACTCAGTTGTCCTAGCAGCCCAGAGATATTCAGTACATTGCAAACTGGCCATCAGTAGCAGCTTTCATTGCTTGCATAGTAGTGCAATGCTGACAGGGACACACACACACACACACACACACATACACACACTCTGTAACACACTCGCAGACATGCTCATTCTGCTTCAGTGCATCTCCGGCTCTGCAAAGGAAACCGTGACCCCGTTTCCAGGCTAGGCCGGTTACCATGGCAAAGCTTTAATTTGAATATTATCGTTTATCCCTCTCCCTGGCTTGGAATTGGGGCTCACATTATACCTGTGTGTGCGTGTGTGTGTTTTCATTTTCTGCTAAGGAGCTCATTTTCCCTGAGCTGGGCTGGAAGTGGAACAGTCTGTCTCCTATTAGAGAATCCAGGCCCGAACCTCAAGTCTCTCTGTCTGTCTCTCTCTCTCTCTCTCTCTCTCTCTCTCTCTCTCTCTCTCTCTCTCTCTCTCTCTCTCTCTCCCTCTCTCTCTTTCCCACTCTTTCTGCCTCAAAAACAACTGGACGGTTGAAAATAAAACATCTGCTCCTCAACATGGCAGACACTTACTTGTGTTTTCATATCAGTTCCTATAAAGTAAAATATATGATCGGTATCCTGCAGAAACCTTCTTATGCCAAAGTAGAATTAACAACGGATCGTAATATGTTGCATGTGTGGACGGCCTGTATTTGCACATAGTGTCTTATTCCTGTGTAAGAACTTCCTTTTTTGCACTGATAAGTGACCATTTATAGCAGTATCGAGCTATTGATTTCCTGTGTGGTCTTATCAACTGATCTTTTCTCTGTATGTGTTATGGTGATATGTGTTTTTTTTTATTGTGTTAATATTGTTTTTATTGTGTTTTAATTATTAACCCTACCTGCATGCCCCTTGCAATAATCAATACACTTTGAAGCAAATTGATATTTTTTTTGTTCTACTTTCCTGTAAAGTTGAATTGGACCTTGCAGGTTTCTGCAGGAAAAGCTGTGGGTTTTGTGGTTGTTTTCTATTGACACACATACCTCTGATAGTTGACTTTGGAGCTGGGGCAGTCGTGAGCCTGTTAACAGCCACTGGAGTGCTATTGTGTCAGTTTGTGCAGTCGGCCTACTAACCCGCTGCTTCTTCTTATATATTCATCCTCATAAGAACGCTGTGCAGTGTTGTCATCTTTGGCATGGGAGTGTACATGCAGCGCACGGTCACGTGGTCCTGAGTGAGAATATGTAATTTTGCCTGTGCAACCGCAGCTTATGGCAGATTACCACAAACACACACACACACACACACACACACACACAGCGTGTCCCAGTTGGAGCAGAGAGCTCTCTGTGCGGTAAAGTCCAATACCTCAGAAGACATCTTGTTACGCTGTCAGCCTCATGTTGAGATGTTCTGCCATAATGCTTGTTATGACATGAGCCATCCTGTCCCAGCTGATAAGACGTCCCAATGCTTTAGAACAACAAAACTGACATTTCTCTTAACATTACTCACATTTCATCACTTTTTTTCCCTATCGGTCAAAATACCATGCTAATCCACAAACGCACCCTGGACTCCATTACTGAATACTAAGTTAAGGCAAGGCTAAATGGAATTGGAGGCACTTTGAAGAAACCTCAGAATGACGTTAATTTTACCTTCAATTCAGTCAATCAGGAAGTGGATTTGTTTTGCCTTAAAAAGATTCTTAAATCTAATCAATCAGAAAAGTGGCAATTAAGGCCCCATCATTATAATCACAATTGCAGCTTTACATTGGAACTGAGTGAGTTAAAAGTATATTGACCCCCAAAACTGTTATACTACAACACACACCCTTAGATATAGCCTCAATCTCATGATCGGGTCGTCACTATTGAGGTGGGGAAACTTTGATGTCACCGAAATTGTTGGCACACACACACACACACACACTCACACTCACACTCACACTCACACTCACACTCACACTCACACTCACTCACTCTCAATTTCTCTCTCTCTCTCTCTCTCTCTCTCTCTCTCTCCCTCTCCCTCTCTCCCTCTCTCCTTTGCCCTCAACTCTTTCTATGTGTTATGTCTATATGTTATCCTTGTGTGTATTTTGGGGTTTTGGTTTGACAGAAAAGAGCCAGTGCTGCCCCCATGTGGTCATAACAGACAACTCATAGTGCGTGCGTGCGTGCGTGTGTGTGTGAGCGAGACAGAAAGAGAATGACATTGCATGTGTTTGATTTCACTCCCTCCGTCTCTCCCTGCATGTGGATTATATTTGCTCTTTGGCCTGGGAATAACTGGGATTATTCCCACATGGATTAGGGATTGGTGTGCGGCAGTGTTAGTGCCTGTGTACGTATGTGTATGTGTATGCATGTCTTCGACTTGAGCCTGATTGATTTTAGCAGAGCCGTGATCAGATCTGTATATTTTGGTCTTCTGTCCTCCTTTCATTCCTCTGTTTGACTCTTCTCCTCAAATGGAGAGAGGAGGGAATCTCAGGCTGGAGTTTCCATGGCAACGCAGCTTGGTACATGGTGGAGCTGCTATCTCTTATTCTCTGTGTGTGTGTGTGTGTGTGTGCCTGTGGTCTGCATGTTGTGTCATGTTTTTTGGGAATGTTGGGTATCCATGGTGATGTCAGTGCAGCTATCTGGCCATCAGGGCTGAATCCATCTCAATTCGCTAAATTAACACAAAGTCAATCAATATAAATCCAACTGTTGATTGAATTGGATTGGAGGTGTGCATGTGTTAGTGGGCTTACAAAATGTATTTCTACTTGCTGCTCAATTCCCTTGAGCAACTGGTCTGTACAGGTCACCATGGCAACAGCCTGCATGCAGTCTGCTTGCTATGAGGGATTCTCTCTCTGTGTCTCTCTCTCTCTGGTGTCTTTGCTCTGCCCTTCACCCAGAGACATTTTCTCCCGTGGGGTCTGACTAGACAAAAGCAGGAGATGCTAATCATGCTAACAATGATGGTAATCAATGCTAAGACTTCTGATGCATGAACAGATATTGCAAATGGCCCCGTTGGCGTTGTTAGTTAGCGATTAAATTTACCATCTGATATGATTAATTCAGTCTGCTCCGTTAATGTCTTTGTATGTGAACTGAACTGTAAACATCACTCTCTTTCCTTTGTGTCCGTTACACCTGTAATGTAAAAACCTGATTATTATCTACATGCAAAGTGAGACCTCATTGTCCTTTTGCTTTTTTTATTCGTTTGATTTGTGTATGTTATGAATTGCGAAAGACAAGTTTGCAGACAAGTTTTTCAGTGTATTTTTTTCAGCCCTTGAAAATATGGGAAAAAGATTTGGGGAGAAATGATATACTAATGCTCAGGATTTACTCTGGTTGAATATAATGACAGATCTTTTCCAACATGCAACTTTACTTGTTGGCAAGGCATTCTGCACAGCACCGTTTTCCATCTGATGAGAAATTTCAGATTCCTGCAGTTTAGAAATTGCAGTGGCCAAATACATCATAGCTGTATTTGTTTATAGTAGAGGCACTCATTAGTGTTCTAATGGTCCACCAGCCCTCGAACTTTGACCCCTGATGCTGACCCTTAACAGTCGTTGAGAACCCAGGCTTACAATGTAATGTACCATTACTGGCCCTATTAAAAATGTCAGACTAGTATGAGTTATTTGTTCCTGCAACATCGTAATTGGAAAACCAGACATCATTAATATTTCACATTAATATGTTTTACTTTACATAATGTGATCCAGGCTTTTATCCTAATCCAGATGTATGTGTGTGTGTGTGTGTGTGTGTGGGAGGGTCATGGTCTCAGATGGAGGGGTGTGGTCTTGCTCCCCCTTTCACCTCTCCCCCAATCACCCCTCCTTTTATCACTGCTCCATCAGCCTTTGTTCTTTTTCTTTGAGAGAGAGAGAGAGAAAATAATGTATTTCTTGACTCACAGGTAAATGTAGCAACATAAACATTCTGTACTGTTTGTAGTTGTTGATGCTGGAAGGTGTGTGTGTGTCAGAGAGTGAGCTGGAGAGTGTGTGTTGTCAATGGTAATGAGTTTAGGTTAGCTGGTCTGGCCGGGACACAGAGAAGCCCTGTTAATATTCCTGGGGTGTCGGTGTGTGTGACTCTCTCTCTCTCTCTCTCTCTCTCTCTCTCTCTCTCTCTCTCTCTCTCTCTCTCTCTCTCTCTCTCTCTCTCTCTCTCTCTCTCTCTCTCTCTCTCTCTCTCTCTCTCTCTCTCTCTCTCTCTCTCTCTCTCTCTCTCTCTCTCTCTCTCTCTCTCTCTCTCTCTCTCTCTCTCTCTCTCTCTCTCTCTCTCTCTCTCACAGACACATTCATAGTCCTGCCTCCGCACTGGCTGCAACACTATGATGTCATCTCTCCTCCGATTGGCTGTGAGGCTGCTAAGGGGAGGAGGAGAGACACTGGGAGAGACAGGGAGGGAGGGAAGACAGGGAGAGTGAAAGAAAATGCCGGCAGTAGTATGGGTGGAGGGGTTTTCGGACGGCAGTGTGAGGTGTGTGTGTAGCCTCTGCCCTAGTATGAGGTGTGTGTGACGTGTGTGTGTGTGTGTGTGTGCGTCTTTGGGTACGGCTTGGAGAAGAGGGGGCACCCCAATACCACGCCCTCCCAGAGGCATGAGGCGCCTTATCTGCCAACGCATCTGTGACTGTGAGTGCAGGGATGGAGCAGGGTGTGTTGGTGTGTGTCGGTGATTGTGTGTGCGGTAGACGTCGTTGCACGCCGATGGATGTGTGGCGCTGCTTATTAGCATCCACCTAATATTTATAGAGTTCGACACAATAGGCTCTGCAGTCATGGTGGAACTTGTGTACACACACACGCATGCATGTTGATGGTCAGTGATTTTGCATGTTGACTCTGTATGTATGTGTGTGTGTGTGTGTGTGTGTGTGTGTGTGTGTGTGTAGGTTAGTTGATGTATGAGTCAAGGTGTAGGGTGGTGGCTTTGGCGTATTTCTCCATGCTGCACGGCTGGTTGTCAGAGCGACAGGAGCACAACTGCATTCCTCTGCCAGCACTTTCATCTCCACTGTCTAGCTGTGTGTGTGTGTCTTTGCATGTGTGTGTTTGTGTGCATCCTCACATATTGTCTTCCACGAGTTTTTCGCGGATAAATGCAAGTTCTAAATGCTGAAGTCGTGTAGCAAGCCTCAGTAAAAGATAATGACAGTTTCAATGCTAGCTTTATATAAGAGGATTTCTGCTAGCATGCAGACTGGGAGTTTGGGCTCCAGAGAGTTCTCACTGGTTGCGTGGGTGGACATCTTGACTGTTGAGGTGTGTGTCTGTGTGTGTGTGTGTGTGTGTGTGTGTGTGTTAGAGTTGATCGTATGTGTGTATCATTTCCCTTTCCCTTCCAGCCAAAGACGCGTTGCTGTGTGATTGTAATTAGTATTGATTTTACTGATTCCTGGCCAAGCTCTAGACTTCGACCTTGTCTTTCCTTCTGTTCTTTACTCTTTTTTTCTACCATTCATCATCTGCTCCATGCCTTAGCTCTTTTTTCTCAACACAAAAGGGGCAAATGAAACCAAAGCATTGCAATGAAATAGTTCTGAAGCAAGAACATTTGACAAAACTTTGCAAGACGTTTGGCCTTTACTCCTCCTCAGCTACAGTGTGAAAGGTAACACTCTCCCTCTTCTCTCCCAGACCGCAGTTTTGAGGATGACGACAGTGTGGATGGGAATCGCACTTCCTCGGCCCAGGCCGCCTTCAAGGTCCCCAAAGTTCCCAAGAAGGCCGGAGAGTCCTCAGCCGCACGCAGGCCCAGCGCCACCGGCAGCAAGCTAGGTATAATACACAGATGTACATGTAAACACACAGACACATATTCATAGATGAGTCCACGCTAATAGATGCATCCAAGGTTGGAAAACATGGATTTGTTTAATGAGAAAGTGGGGTTCTTATCATTTAGTCACGGGTTAATATTGAAATGTGTGTTAGCTAAGGTAGACTAGCGGTTAAAGGAAATGATTGCTATGCGGTCTGCTGTGCACTAGGCACCAAAACCAGTTTCATGGTTTGCAGCAGATTTCTATATTCAAGATTCAATAACTGCAATATTCCTCTGCAGAGATTGTTATTGAATGCATAGATTCATGACTCAGGGCCACAGTACTTTCTGCCATCTATAACGTCCCATTAAGTGACTGGCAAGAATTTACCAGTATCCACCATCTGTGGGGAAATGGCTACTTTATTCTGTTCAGACAGTAACTTGGATGACTGGCAACAAGTACCTGAACAGGCATTAATTGAGCCAAATAACACAGCAGGACACATATAGTTGGAATTAAAATTGATTGTTGCTACCTTTTCATTTGATAAATATCATCTTTAAACTGTACACTGCTCAGTAATCCAGCTTCAGTGTGGTTTATACCAGATACCTAAACCAGATTCTAATCTAAAGCCTTGCAGATGGAAATTTCAGCACCATTACCATCTACTGGTGTGGTGTCGTTGGGCCTCTGTGTCTGACAGTCCTATCAGTTCAGGAAGGGCATTTTCTTCCAATCTATCCAATCCAATCTATAAAGAAATAAGTGGGAAAGAACACCTGATCATGTGTGAATACATTGTAGGGTGAATTTGCATTTTGATTTGCGTGAGTGGAGAGTGAATTTACCCCAACCCTGGTGTCTGTGCCCTCTTAGCTTTTTCCTCTGTCTAAATATGTGTGGGGGCAGTGTAGGTGAAATACTACAGAAAGAAAGAAATCTGGCTTATTAAAATTTAATATCCCCAGAGAGCTAATTTAGTACAGGGCACAGTATTGCATAATGTGGAGTCTGCCTGTTAAAGCTCTTGGACAGGACATTATTGGTGATCACAGTAGAGGTGCAGACTGTGGGAGCTATGGAAGAAGCCAAAGGAGATGAGTAAGCAGACGTAGCGGCCCACAGCGACACTGATCTGTGTCTCCTCAGAAACCCATACACTCATGTCTGTGGTCGAGTCAGGGCTGCAGAGGCTCTGCCTTTGAAATAGTTCATTCCTCCCATTGAGAGAGAGAGAGAGCTCCTTCTCTCCCCAGCCTCTTCCTCCAGTTTTAGATGGCTCAAGTGGTCTGTTTGCGTCGTCTCTCCATGTATTGATTCATCCCTTCTTGCTGTCTCTGTGTCGGAAGGAAGCTGTGCGTTCCCACGGCCGTGCGGTCGATTCCAGGCTGGTGTTTCTGATGTATCTGTGTCAGCACCGGCACGTAGATGTCACATACACACACACAAAACCAAGCAGTCTGTCAGAGTTCTGATACGTTGCTCTGTTGGTTGGAAACACAAGACTATGATCTCTAGTAACTCAGATCGTTAAAGTCTACTGATTGTGAGGAGGAGTGCAATAACCTGCCTTCCACACAACAAACCCGCAGCCTTCTCTCTGCAGTCGGTATTTAGAAATTTCATATGCACACCCTGGGTTCACACACAAAGAGCAAGTAATGGAGGGCTTGCTGGGTATTGACATACAGACCCTTAAGTGCTGCTCTGAGACCTTGACCTCGTTGAAATTACTGTGATGGAAAGGAAAAGGTCTGACTTAACCTTTTCCACCGACTTCCACATAGTTAGTTCTTGCTTCTCAGGGGTAGCAGCTATCTTTAAACATCATCTCCGCTGTGCCATTAGCTGTTTTCCATTTGAACACAGAGCCGCTTTGTACTGCGTATCTTTTGTGGTTTGTTTCCTTCTTGGTAAATTTGTTTTCTTGCTAGCTTGCTTGCTAGCCTGCTGCTGTCAGAGACCCGTTCTCCGTGATAGTGGTGCTGGGAGACCCCATTGTCTGCATTTGCATTTAGATGACAGTACGCCCACACATTCTGCTAACGCCCAACAGCGAGACTCAGACAGAAGACAGAGACATCTGAACTTTGCTGATAACTGGTGGTAATAGAACAGACTATTGTACACAGAGACTAATGCAGTCTGGATGGAACAAGGACCATCCTGGCTTTTGCAACATGAAGTCGCAAAAGCCAGGATTAGTGATTTATTTCAACAGTGTTGTCAGATACACAGCAGTACAATTTTCTCACACTGCAAGCTAATGACCACCATATCTCCACATTATGTTAATATATAGCATGTAGGGCTGCAGAACACTATTCTAGTTTCCACAGTTAATCATAGCATATCAGCAATATTCAAACAATCTCATTTCACTTAGAATTGCCTGCTGTGGTTAAATTGTGAAGATGTTGATATAAAGTGCAGTAAAATAGTTGCTCCTCATATCAAGACTAGTAATCATGATTAATAATCATGACCACAATATCTAGAATGTCTAAAATAATTAGGACTATCATTTTATGCATAATTGTGCAGCCTAATAGCATGTCATGACATTTATTTATTTATTTTTCTAACATTTACATTTCATAAAGATATATAAATAATAGGAAATAGCTATAGGTTGCTGGTAAATGTTTGGATGGCCAGGCTGCCACTACTCACAGTACTACTACACACAGAGTTGTAGAGGAGAGTCCCTACAGCTAGCCAGCTATATGTCGATGTTCCCCAGCTCTCCAAGCGCCATGTAGTGTTTTGACATGACATGTCTTTGTGGCACAGCCTGATATGGAGACTAACCCAGGGGAAGGAGGAAGGGATAGATTTCTCCTGCCTTCTTCTCTCTCCACACCCAACTCCTCTCCTCCACTATCCCTGCCCCCACTCCAGCCTCTTCTTCTCCCATTCTCTGCCACTTCCCTCTAACCAAATATTTTTTTGTTATCCTGAACCCTCTGGGTTGCTCTGAGCTCTTCCATTCTCTTGTTTCAGCTTTCCTCGCCTCCTCTTTCCCTCTCTTCTCTCCCTCCCCAGTGAGGAGGCATGGCCAGCCCCCAGAGAGATATGATTGACAGGCCCATTACTGCCAGGAAGTCCATTAGAAACACAGGCTGCTCCTACTGAATAAGAGTGTGTATGTGTGTGCGGGTGTGTAATTGGATGTGTGTTTGTGGTTTTGCGAGTTAAACCAGAATCAGAGAACCAGCTAATGCAGACATCCTTAACTGCTGGAGGCTTGCATGCGATCTTGCACACACACATTGATTGACTCTGCTCTGATTTTGCAGTGGCCAAGGAAGGTGCAGGGGCCATTGATGAGGAGGACTTCATTAAAGCTTTCACCGATGTCCCTACTGTACAGGTAAGCCCCCACATACACACCCTCACACAGACAAACACATACACACTCACACCACTGAATTAATAACAGGATTACAGATGCTATCTAGGCCACGCTGTCTGAGACGTGTTTCTCTCCTCCCCATCTTTGCCCTTCTCTCTCTCCTCTCTTGTCCCTCATCCTGTTTCCCTCCCTTCGTCTCTGTGCAGATATACTCATCCAGGGATCTGGAGGACAACCTGAATAAGATCCGGGAGATCTGCTCCGATGACAAACATGACTGGGACCAGAGAGCCAACGCTGTCAGTAGACTTACCCTCAGCAGATTCTCTAATTAACTGTGTTGCGAAATAGTATTCATACACACTACACCCTGTCATACAAGTGCTCATCCTAACTCCCACACCCATAATTACAACTAAAAACCATGCCAACTGCCAAAACAAGTTGTTTCTTACACCTGACCCTACAATACAAACCGCAGGATTGCTCCCAGGCTGTCTATATGTGGCTGCACCCTTGTTACTTTACAATTAGTACACTGTGAAATTTTCAGTCAATGCAGTAGGGCTGCAACTAACAATTATTTTCATTGTGGATTAATTTGTCGATTATTTTCTCGATTAATCGATTAGTTGTTTGGTCTATAAAGTGTCAAAAAATGGTGAAAAATGTTGATCAGTATTTCCCAAAGCCCAGGATGACGTCCTCAAATGTCTTGTTTTGTCCACAACCCAAAGATATTCAGTTTACTGTCATAGAGGAGTAAAGAAACCAAAAAATATTCACATTTAAGAAGCTGGAATCAGAGAAATTTGACTTATTTTTCTTAAAAAATTACTCAAACCGATTAATCGATTATCAAAATAGTTGGCGATTAATTTAATCGTTGACAACTAATCGATTAATCGTTGCAGCTCTACAATGCAGTCTAAATCAATATCCGATGACTATCAATTCTAAGGAAATAAACAACCCTATGAGGGCTATTTGATGGCGTTGCAGTTATCGTTCCTCTCTAACTGGTTATTGCTCGTGTCTGTCATGTACAGATGAAGAAGATCCGCTCGTTGCTGGTGGCGGGCGCGGCCGACTACGACTGTTTCTACCAGCACCTGCGGCTGCTGGATGGAGCCTTCAAACTGTCGGCTAAAGACCTGCGCTCCCAGGTGGTGCGAGAGGCCTGCATCACTGTGGCGTGAGTATTGCTTACTGCAGGAAGATACTGCTGTTGCCAGAGGGAGGAGAACTTTATAATGGAAAAATGTATGTTTTTTAGGAATTACTGTAAGAAATTTTATAAAAATTGCTAAATGTGTAGTAAATCAAAATTCAATTCATCAAAATTGGAATGTGAGGTTTTTACACCATAGCAGTGATGCACACAATGTCAGGTTTAGCATCTGTTCGGGCACAAGCTACTTTGCAATACACAGGATCTGATGCAACTACCCCTTGTGCTATTTTGAGAGAGCTCCTATTTGGAAAGTTAGCTTGGATATTGGAGGACATGAGTGGGTGAGAGCTAGTATGTCACTGGGGGTAAAGTGGCCTCAGGACACCCCCAGAAAGCTCAATAGAGGGCTTCCCAGAGCCGCCCACCTCCACACCTGCTCCCAATACAAATCCAAAATATACTAATTTACACTAACCTTACCTACACTTGAATTTACACCTTGTTTACGAGAATACACTCAATGATTTTGATTAACTTTACCACTGGTGTCAAGATCAATAGGCTGATGGAACAGTTGTCTTACTGGCTTGAAAATGGCCTGTTTAGCATTACAGACTAAACACTAAATTAATGTTTTTAATAATTAGTGTATTCACTTTTCATAACGTATGTCTTGGTGTATGTGTTTGGGTATGTGTGTGTATGCTTGTAGCCACCTGTCGTCAGTGCTGGGGAATAAATTTGACCACGGAGCGGAGGCCATCGTCCCGGTCCTGTTCAACCTCATCCCCAACTGTGCCAAAGTCATGGCCTCCTCCGGAGTGTCGGCCATCTGCTTCATCATACGGGTAGGGTCACACACAGTCACTCACACACACGCACATACATATATAATCTAGATGGTTTCTGGCATATCCTTGAGTTGATGCGATATAATATTGCGCACATAGAAAAATGTTGCAATCTTTCAACAATCTCATTCTCCCACTTTCTCCCATTCCTTACCCTCTGTCACCCTTCCTCTCCCCAGCACACCCATGTCCCCAGGCTCATCCCCCTGATAACCAGCAACTGCACATCCAAGTCTGTGGCCGTCAGAAGGTGAGATTGACGATGATGAAAATGCTATTGTGGGAACGAGGTCTCAAATAATTCACACCTATAAAATCATAATGAGGCTGATTATGATGATGATGTTAGATGATGGTAATTGGGGTGATGACAATGATTATGATGATAATGTGTCGTCTCCAGGCGCTGTTATGATTTCTTGGAACTGCTGCTACAGGAATGGCAGACCCACTCTCTAGAGAGGTGAGGATGGGGTTGATTTGTGGACAAAGGTTTGGGCCGTTTAGAGCTAAGCTGTGCTCAGCGTTGCTGTCTCACAAATGCTTACACAATTTTTTCTGCTTGTTTTTCTACCTTTTATTCTCTCTCTCTCTCTTTCTCTCTCTCTCTCTCTCTCTCTCTCTCTCTCTCTCTTTCTCTCTTTCTCTCTCTCTCTCTCTCTCTCTCTCTCTCTCTCTCTCTCTCTCTCTCTCCCTCCCTCCCTCCCCTCTCTCAGGCACACAGCAGTTCTGGTTGAGAGCATCAAGAAGGGAATCCGGGATGCCGACTCTGAGGCCAGAGTGGAGGCCCGCAAGTAAGACACACACACACACACACACACACACACACACACACACACATACACATTTCTAAAAATTACATTATGTGAAAGAGAAGTAGTATAAAATATCTCACCACTCTCCTTTTCCTGTCCTGCTCCCTCCCTCCCTCACTGTTTCTCTCTCCCTCCATCATCATCTCACCCCCCACCCCACCCCCCCCCACCCCATTTCCATTTTTCTCACCTCCTCTCCCTCTCTCCCTGCCTCTTTCTCCATTTTCTCTCTCCCACTCCTGTCTCTCCCTCTGTTTTCTCCCCCCCCCCCCCGCCTCTCCCAGGGCCTACTGGGGTCTGAGGAACCACTTTCCAGCGGAGGCCGACTCGCTGTACAACTCCCTGGAGTCGTCCTACCAGAGGACCCTGCAGTCCTGCCTGAAGAGCTCCGGCAGCGTGGCCTCGCTCCCCCAGAGCGACCGCTCCTCCTCCTCCTCCCAGGAGAGCCTCAAGTAATCACCGCTCAGTGCCGTAGTTCACTTTTGACCTCTAGGTTTAGTCTGAGGCTACCTCTGGGTCTTGAAAGCAGAGCAGTAGTGTGAAGTTAATTTGGCAGGAACTGGTGTCATGGTTAAAACCCTTGTCTCTGGACCCACATATCGCCAGTCTTCTTTCCTGTTTCTCCACTCATCTGTCTTCCTCTCAGCTTTTCTATTGTCTGCCTCAATAAGAAAAATTATAAGGGCTGTTGACTACCCACTCTCCTTTAACAAATAAAAAAAATCCCACATCCACAAGTGTTTTTATGCTACGTAAACATTGAATAACATGCAAATTAAATGCTTGGCAGGCTATTCTGGGCTGTATGGCCCGACTCCACTCCCCAAAATTATGGATTTGATCATTGCTTTTCTGTCTCTGCATTGTGTTTTAGTGGCAAACTTAAATAACAAAGCAAGCAGAAATCGGGGTGGGGAAAAATAGAAAGGCATGGCTTCCCAGCTACGCCACATCCATTATAGACTTGCTTTCGGTGAATAGCACAGATAGATTGTTCCAAAAGACAATGTGGAAGCACATATTTTGGTAGCTGATTTGAGTCTGTGGCCGAGGCTCAGAGGATAAGGAATGTTATTATTGTGATTTGTGTGTGTGTGTTGTTGTTGTTGTTTTGTTATGTATTGACCTACTTTCTCACTCTTCCCTCAGTCGGCCCCTGTCTTCTAAATGGTCAGCAGCCCCAGGGAGAGGTGAGTCACGCACACGCAGAAACACACACACCACACACACTTGATACACATAGTCTCACTCACCCTCTCAAATACACACACACACACACAGGCAGATACATGTGCAAGCTCACACACACACACAGAATATCATGCTCAGTCACTCCAATAAAACACACACGCACACGCACACGCACACGCACACACACACACACACACACACACACACACAGGCACATACATCAATCTCCCACAGAGAGACAACTCCCATTACATTCATTTACATCTGCCTGTGTCCAGTCAACATCCTGTTATGTTTTTACGTTCCTACACATATGCTTATATGTGTCTGTATATGGCTGTTGGTGTATTTCTGTTCAGTACGGAAGCAATGTGTGTGTGTATCAGTAGTGCCTGCATGTGTTTGTGATGTGTATATCCCTCCATCACCTCCCACCCCTTCCCCATACACTCCTCCTCCTCCTCCTCCTCCTCCTCCTCCTCTTCCTCCTCCCTTCCCATCAGTCCCTGCGGGTTCAAAGGGTGGGGTGTCGCCGGCCTCCCTGCAGCGTTCCCGTAGCGACGTGGACGTAAACGCAGCAGCGGTCGCTAAGCACCGGCACGTCGGACAGGCCAGGGGAGCGGGGAGACTGCCCCCCGGCTCCTACTCCTCACTGGGTAAGGGCCCTGTCAGTCAAGTTAGACGGCCAATCAGGCAGCGCGGACATCGATCTGCATGTAATCAGCAAGTTGTCAGGCAGAGACGGAGACTCCGTCAGTGGAGCCCTCTCAGATCAATATGCAGGTGGTTTTCTGAGTTTTCTGAACAGGTGGGAGTCGGTAGTTTCACTCACAGCCCCTCTATGAATCAAAGCAATCTGCTAGAATGGATCTTCACACACACACACACACATACAATTCCCAGTGCTCACAGTTCTTGGATTGGCCTATCTTCTCTCCTCTCCTTTGCTCTTCGCTTCTTTCCTCTCCTCTCCTCTCCTCTCCTGGTGCCTGCTCGTTGCCTGTTAGTGTATCATATGAGTGTGTTTTGGTCTGCATATTCTCTGTGAGCATGTTATGGATGTGAATATTGTCCTGTGTGTCGGTTTGTCTCTCTGTGTTTTGGTGTTGACCACTGCACCTGCATGGTTCTCTGTTGACCAGATGTTCTGTTACTAATACACACTGTACTCCTCTCTTGTTTCTCCTCTCTCTACTCTTTTCTTTCTTTCATTCTTTATTTTCTTTCTTTCTTTGGTTTATTCATTCTTTTTTCTTCCTTTCTTCATATTTCTTTTCCCCTCTCTTTCTGACTTTCTGTCTTTCTGTCTTTTGTTGATTTTCTCTTATTTCTTTTCCCTTCTTTCTGTTGTCTTTGTCTTTTTCTTATGTCTCTGATTTATCCCTCTTCTTTTCTTTCTCATTTATTTTCCTTCTTCCACCCTCTCTCTCTGCCACTAAAGATGATGCCTCTGATAAAACGGATGGTAAGATCATCTCACTCTGCTTCACCAGTGACAACCTACTCACGCTTCTCTTTTTTTCCTTTCTCTTCTTTTTTTCTCTCCATCCCTTCATTCCAATCCATGTTAACTGAGTTGTTGCAGTCTGTGGCCACAGCGCCCCCTGCTGTTGGTCTCTCACAGTCAACCCTCATTCATATCCATTCATATCAGAGCCCTTTTCATCACCTCATGGCTCAGATGATTTAAACATCTAAGATCATCTCCTGCTTTTACTAAAGTTTAATCTTGTAAGAGAGAAGGAAATTACCAAACCAACTACAGATTGATCTGTTCATTGTTATATAGGTATTGTATAGGTGTAATGTAGGAATGAAATAAAGTAGTCTGATAGGATAATGATCATATTGTTAGTGCGCAGTCTGCAAACCTTATCATGACTTGCATCAAATTATGCAAATTACATGTTTGTTGAGGTGTTAGGTGAAATGTGAGATTTACAACCTGCTCCTTCTTTGTCTGTCTGTAGGGACCAGGTCAGACAATGGTAAGACTGTGGTTAGGTGTGTGTGTGTGTGTATGTGTGTGTCTCTTAGGGATGCTCCAGTCGGAATTTTTGGAACTGGTACCCATCACAGTTTTTTTTTAATATGAAAGTTTGCCGACACAGATCCAAATAACAGTTTGGTAATTACATTATGCTTTAAATGAATGTTTTACTGAATATGTCCTTTATACTGACTGGTGGCCAATCCGTTGAAGCATCCCTACTGTGTACATATCTGTGTGTGCACCTTGCTGATTGGATGATTGGATGGATGAATGGCTGTATGTGACTGTATAGTTAAGGACTTAATCATTCGGCAGCTTCCAGCAATAGTAGCTTTTTCTCAGCTGTAGTGCTTCCTAGGTTCTAGGCTTTATTCTGCTGCAAACCTAGTGTGATTAGCTGTATCAGCCTAGAGAATACGGTGTGTTTTGGATGTGTGTGTCTGTGTATTCTTACGGTTTTCCCTCTGGATACGTCCAGGTCGTCTACGTACCAAGCAGCCCTTGTCCACTGCCAGCGGAGTGACCAGCCAGGTGGACTCACGAGGACGCAGCCGCACCAAGATGGTGTCCCAGTCACAACGTACGTACCCCCTCCCACCCAGCAAAACACACAATGTGACTTGCAGCCGGTTGTGAGAGAAACATTCTGGGTGCCAGAGTGTGTGTGTGGTTTCTAAGTTACTCTTTGTGGAGTTTCTGTACTTGTTGCCGTCACGGTGACAATAAGCTCCATGTAAATGTTTTTATGCCTTCAGGTTCCGACGAATCCGATTGCACGCCAGGTATTCTGTCTGTATGTCAGAATAAGAGTGTGTGTGTGTGTGTGTGTTTGTGTGTACCACAGTGGGATAGGTGGCCCACCCGCTGTCGCTCTCATTCTGATCAATGTGTTTTGTGTGTGGAGGAATGAGTGCGTGTAGGTGGGTGTGTGTGTGTTTCTCTGCATGCTGTGTCTCATCACTGAGGGTGTTGTGGTGGACAGTTCATTTCCGCTGCTCTAGCCTGGCTCTGGCTGTCATTAAAGTTATTCAAAACACTCCAACAAACAAGCAGCATAACAAACGGCTCCGAGCTAGCTCCACTATTGCAGCACTAAAGCAGATGTGTTTGTGCCTGCTTTCCAAGACTACTGGAGTTCAAATGTGCTGCTTGTGGCCTAATGGATTTGACACCCGCTTGGACCCAAGTTTCAAAGAGGATGGGTCAGTGATTGGACCACAGGCCCCGTGAACCAATCAGATCCACCCTGGCAGACATTTAGACAGAGGACCAGATGGAAGCCTTCAGATCAAGAGTTGAGCTCCGGCTGCAAAGCCAGAATCTCAGAGCAGCAGATTAAGAGAGAGAGAGGGAAGGGCAGCTGACTAGAGGGTTAGACAGATTTGTGTGTGTGTGTGTGCGTGTTGGTTTTTGAGCATATTTGCTTTGGGGCATTTTTTACTTTTCCTCATTGTGAACAAGCTACGCTTCATTCATGTGCCATGCTGGCCGTAACAACATGCACTGCTTCTCCTGGTCCATCATCTGCAGCTGGTTCAGTGTGTGTGTGTTCGTTTTCAGCAACGCGCTTTCTATGCTTATTTTATTGTTTTCTTTCTCCTAAATTGATTTATTTAATCAAAGTGTTTTGGCTCCGCCCTCATTCTCGGTGTGGAACGCCAGGATACGCTCCCATCATGCTCTGTGTTCTAACTCCCATGACGCTTTGTGCGCTAACACCCATAATTCATCTGGTTTAATCTGCTGTTCCTTCCCCTGGCCTCTGCTTCCCCCTCCTCTCAACCAATGGGCTTAATCGCTCAGGATCTCAGTCTGCTACCCCCGTTGGTGGTAAGATTATAACGCTACTTCTTTTTACCCGCTCTCCTATCTTTACTGCCTATCCTCTGTTCCCCTGACCTCCCCCTTCCTCACGTGCACCCAGACTGGTCACTTAAGGCTCCTCCCACTCTGGCTGAGGCATGCTGGGACTTGTAGGCACAGACTGTTAACATGGCTGCTCTATAACCAAGCTAAACACACTGCTTTGGGAACCTTGGGTTTCTGCACTCTTATGTGTGCCTGGCTGTAGCCATAGGGTTGTCTTAACTCAGTAGTGAAAGAGGGAAAGGGAGCTATAGCATAACAGGAAACCTCTGATGCATGGAAAGAGGGAATGGAAAAGTTTTACATGGAAAAACAAACACACCCTCCCCTGCTAGAATTTAGTCAGCCAAAAGATGTATCTTTAGATCCCATGCAAATTAAATCTAAACATTTTTAATTTTGTTTGGTATGTCACCTCACATATTTCACTCTCTTGGTTGT
Organism: Centroberyx affinis; assembly: GCF_046629955.1. Lineage (NCBI taxonomy): Eukaryota > Metazoa > Chordata > Actinopteri > Beryciformes > Berycidae > Centroberyx > Centroberyx affinis. Next base: position 563,889 of record NW_027281601.1, on the reverse strand, counting down.
CAACAGATTGACAACCATAAAAATGGTAAGAAGTGAGAGCTTTGTAATGCTAATGGGGATAAAAAAGAGACTAATAGCAAAGTGTCCAGATGTGCTTTGTGTATCTGTAAATGGAGTGAGACGAGGGGAGACAGGGAGGGAGAGTTGAGTAAGACCGATAATAGAGAAAGACAAGAGACCAAACAGAGGGAGCTTTATATGATAAAAGATACTATAAATTCAAAGGCAGATTCCATTAAAGATGTCAAGACAACCTCGCTTTCACTTACCTTCTTTCTGTCATTTAGATTAGATGTTTTCAGTTAGCTGTATGTCACTGGATACTAGAATTTAGACTCACAGTGTGTGTAGAAGGTTGCGTCTGTTCTGTGTTGAAAGTGTGTGTGGCTTATGTTTTCGTGTGTGTGAGAAAAAGAGAGCAAGGTAGTCTGGTCATTGTGCTAATTTTCATTTTTTGGGGGGGGGGATCTGTGTTGTAGGTCCAGCTTTGTGTGTTGAGCACAGGAGCTTGTTCCCCGAAAGTCTGTTCACACACTTAATATCCAGCACTGCAAAGAAGCTTCTCCTAAACTGTTTGTGTTCAAGTAGACAGGACTATTGTTGTAGAGCAAGATGCACTATGGGCTTTGCACTTGGAGACGGGATGTCATGGGGAGGAGAAATTGACCAAACATTATATATTCATTTTTGGGGAAAAAGCATTTCTGGAAGTGTATCATTCAATATTGTTAAAAGATAGAAGAGCCTTTGTGTCTTTAAGTGTCATCTTTTGTCAAACTATTACTTAAATTATCCACTATCCTTGGAAATAGTAACATTATTTGTTTTAATTTAGTAATATCAAAGATTTTGTAAGAAAAGGTGTCAAATTTTTCAAATAAAAAAGTTGCCCAATCAAATGAAATTTTGCTTCAGAATGGTTTCCAACTCTCCTCACACTCAAGAATCCCCTTTCCAATTGTGCCAAACACTGTAGTGTCTGCTGTTTTTTCAACTTGACTTCTAATATAAGTGCTTGGAAACCAATGCCACTAATTGAAGGACAGGATCCTACTCTGACTCCTCGTCAGTTGTGTATATAGACCGCAAAGTTGTAGATACATTAAGTCGTATTCTATCACTGTGAGAAACGGTAAGAACATTCTCCCATCAGAAGACAGTCACCATGTTTGATATAAGACCAGTGTCCACTGTCCTCACCTCAGAAGGGGATTGGTAAAGTAGTAGCAGCTCTGTAGCTTTCACTGTTAAATTACATCTGTTGCATGAGTAAGACTCTGACTTTTCTTTCTCCCTTCTCTCTGTACTTTGTGCTCCTCTCTCCCTCGCTCGTCTCTCTGTGCAGCGGGCAGTCGGAGCGGCTCCCCAGGCCGCGTGCTGACGAGTACGGCCCTGAGCACCATGAGCTCGGGGGCCCAGAGGGTGCTGGCCGGGGCCGGAGGGGCGGGGCACAGACGCAGCCGCATCCCCCGCAGCCAGGGCTGCTCCAGAGACTCCTCCCCCACCCGCCTGTCTGTCGGTGAGGAGACACACACACACACACACACACACACACACACACACACACACCAGTTAATAAAGGGAAGCCCAGACACACACACACTCACACTTTAGCATCAAGTACTATACAACCAAATGGTGTATGTATTGCTGTACTTGACAGCCTTTCCCTTTGCATGACTGAACTTTTCCCAGAATCACACACACAGACACGCTCACACACACATAAGACTCCTGAACATCCCTCTCTGTCTCCCTCTGTTTCTCCCTCCATCTGGATTAGGTTTTGGTTTCATTCATGACTTTTTGAACCAATTAAATTCTCCCTCTACTCTCTGCCTTCCTGAGTTTTATTTTCTGGGGATTTATGTCACTTATTGACTTACTAATTTTATAACTGCTGCTCTAGGGCTTATATGATGTCATGTATCTATAAACTCAGCTGAGCAATGACTTGTCCAAGGATATTGCCTTTGATACACAGTGATGCAATGCAAGCACGCACACAGAAACACACACACCCACACTCAATGGTCCTTATATCCTCGTACTTCAACTCTCTTTCTTCCCTGTTGCTCCCTGTCTACCTTTTCTTCTTCTGCTCCTCCTTTTCTCCCTCTCCCTCCCTCTGTCCCTCCAGCTCCCTCCAGCATTAGTTCCATCTACAACGGAGCGAGCAGAGGAGGTAAGGCTCCGACGTCGACCAGATCACCCTGCTATCCATCTCTCCACATCAATCTGTCTCTCTCAATTTCTCTCCTCATCTCTCCATCCCTCATCCCTTAACTCCATCCATCACTCCAAATCTCTCACACAATCTCTCACGCCCAGAACCCATCTCTCTAACCTGTCTGTGACTTCCTGGCTGTGTTGTTACGGTGACGGGTTCCCATGGTGATCAGCAGATCTCCATGCTACTAAGAATGCGAAAGCACCCCACCCCCCCTCCCCTCCGTACTAACCTGTTGGCAGCGGCCCGTGAATGAATCTTCTCACAGGATCAGCAAAGCTTCATCAGGCTTTTGTAACCCTTCGGTAGGCTGTGATTAACCCTGATTGGCTGGGTGGGTGCTGAAGCTGACCAATGAACAGTGAGGTTGATTGCGATGCAACTGGATGAAAACGCAGATCCCCCCCCTCCCACTCCTCAATCTCTAAATTCACCTCAAATCACTTCCTTTTCTATTCTGTGTGTTTGCGTGTGAGAAAAAGAGACAGTGAGCGTGAGAGTGTGTATGTGAATATGAAACTGTTATATTTACATGTGATTTCTGAGTCCAGCAGTCCTGTGCTCCTTTTGGGTGCACCTCAATCTTCTAAGGTGACTCCCTGTCCTTGCTCCCTCTGCACTGGGGATGAGGAGAAGGAGCCACTTCAGTCTGTTGAGATGCTCCCTCAGGGCCAGTAGACCTGTGCTTTCTTGTTTCTGTCAGTTTGTCACTCTTGCCTCTATTCTCTCTCTTTGTTTGTGTCTTTATATATGTACCTTTCCCCTCTCTCTCTTTGTCCCCTTCCTCCTCACTGCTCATATATCCGTCTTCCTTCCTCCTCTTTTTGCCGTCTCCTTCATTTATGTTCCTCCTCCTCTTGCCTCCTTCCTCTTGTGTTTTTACTACGTCTTCCTATTCTGTCCTCCACTGTATTCATCTTTGCCTTCTCTTCTCTTCTGTTCTTACTCCTACTTTTCTTTCCTCTTCTGCTCTTCCCCCCCTCCCCCTCTCTCCCCTGCTGCGGTGTGGTGTTGTAACCCGGGTGGCGTTAGCTCGGGGCAGTCGTATCCCACGGCCCAGTATGAGTCAGGGCTGCAGCAGAGAGGCCAGCAGGGAGAGCAGCCGGGACACCAGCCCCGTACGCTCCTTCACACCCCTCGGTGAGTAGCAGTAGCGGACGGATCCCCGAGTCAGAGGGATGTGTTGTTAAAAACAGGATGAGTACGACATCAGAGAAGAGAGACGAGAAAAAAAGAGAGAGCCTCTGTGTCGAGACCCCAGCAACTTTGTTTTCCACATTAGGTTTTTCCTACTTTTTGCTGGGTGTGCTCAAGGCGGAGGGCTGTTGTTTGTCACATTTTTAGTTTAATCAGATATCTGTTTTGTTCTGACGGCTACTAAAAATCTCAAAACAGAAAATATGTTGGACTTCTCAGCGCTGCAGGGAATCTCATTTGGACACACTGAGTGTGATTTAAAAGAAACAAACACTCATACACTGGCATGTGTTTGCATGGTTGTCGGCCTTTTCTCTCTACTCTCACACTCTGTTCTAACAGTGTGGGGGTTGCGTGTGTCTCTCTGTTCTGTGTGTGTGTGTGTGTGTGTGTGTGTGTTAAACTCTGTACGTGTGTGTTGTTCTCGGTTGCAGCAACGCGGAGCTACTCTCGCTCCACCGGAGCTCTCCACACACCTGATGCTTTTGGTGCTGCAGGTGAAGGCTGAGTACCACTATTTCTCCGTCACTCATCCACCCACTGAGTCTTAATTTTGTTCTCTCCGCCAACGTCTTTTTCTTTTTGTTTTTTTTAGTTCTGCGCATCTTTTCCTTTATTTTGTCAGCCTGTTCCTTTTCTTCTCCGTTGGTCTCCGTTTCTTACATTACACTCCAGGACGTCGAAGCTTCCAGTGGAAACGCATGCTTCCACCCGTTCAGTTGCCCTGGCAACCATTCCACCAGTTTTGCCACGACAACCATTCTGCCAGTTTTACTATTGTCCTTTTGTTTCCTTATTTAGCTCCGCCCCTTCTCTGCAGAGAAACCCACTCGTCCTCCTGTGTTTTATGTCATTCATACCTTTTTCTCCCCAGAGACACCTGTGATGTCGGGGGTTATCATGTCATTTAACAAGTCATCACGTCAACTTACCGGGGTGGCTCATGGGAAATATAGTGTGTGCGAGTTGAGTAAAAGGGAGAGAGTGGATGACGAGGAGAGCGAGTGAAGTTCCTCACAAGTGGATAAGTGAGAGGTGGTTGAAAGAGTGGAGGAGTGTGTTAGAGAGTCTGAGTCTCCAAGGAATTATATAGATGCATCTCTCTAAAGTTTTGTAATATTTTCTGCTCCTATCCTCTTTTCTTTCTTCTTCTTCTTTCCGTCTGTCTTTCTCTGTCTCTGCCCACAGGATCAGGGTTTGGCATCAGTCAGTCCAGTCGTCTGTCTTCATCAGTCAGTGCCATGAGGGTCCTCAACACTGGCTCAGACGTAGAAGAGGCTCTCGCAGACGCGCTGGTATGAAGACACACAAAACTCACACACACACATGCTACCAAACAAATAAACATACAAGAAACCAATATGTAGACTCACAGTGCACATTCTAGCCAGCTATCAGCATGTGCAGCTCACAGCTCCTGGAGTTTGTGCGCCTCCTGGAGTGTGTGTGTGTCTGACTAACCCATGGTTCTACCTCTGTTTAACGCTGTCAGCTGTTGGGAGACATGCGGTCCAAGGTCAGCTTCTTCTCCCGCCTCATATGTGTGTTGTGTGTGTGTTTAGCTGTGTATATTTCTGTGTTTTGTGCAGATACGTCAGTGCATATTATGTCAGTGTTTTCATTTCCTAGCTTCATTTCACTCCCTCTCCGTTCCTGTCCTCCTCTTGCAGAAGAAGCCGGCCCGGCGGCGGTACGAGAACTACGGCATGTACTCTGATGACGACGCCAACAGCGACGCGTCCAGCGCCTGCTCCGAGAGGTCCTACAGCTCCAGGAATGGAGGAGCCATCCCCACCTACATGAGACAGACCGAAGACGTTGCAGAGGTCAGCAGCCACAGCAGTACAGAGTATCACAGCTGAGAACACAGTGCAAACGTGTTGAGTCAACAAATCTCAAGTCCAAGTCTAGTCTCAAGTCCTCAGTACTGAAGTAACCAGTTGGAGTTCAAATAATCCATGCTATAACAAATAAAATGAACATATACAGAGAGTCCTGGTGGCTCAACTGGTAATATCAGTTTTTGACTGCAATTCAAACAATATTTGATGTTGAGTTCCAGTACAGTCCTTCACTTTTACTGAACAATATAGATTTAGTTTGACATTAATTTGATGACAAAAATGACTGATATAATAATTTTCCTTCCTTAAACATCATCTAACATTATTGTACATGTGAAAAAAGCAGAAATTCAAGTCACTTTAGTGTCAGATTTTACTGTTAAGTAGATTTTAAAATATTTATACCTTGTTTCAGCCGGATTTTGCTTAATACCGAATACCAGTCCATACATAATAGGGATGGGCATTTCAAGCAAAAATACTATTCGATATTCACTATCGAATAGTATTTTTGACGTTGGAACTATTCCACCATTCTTCGAAGATCACCCCCCATTCCCCCCCATTCCCGGGCACAACCTTCTCTCCTACTCTCCTTTTAACGAGAGAAGGACCAGTTCGGGGCTAATCAAGCCATATTATGATTAGCCCCAACAGCAATGCCAGGCAGGCAGCAATGCCTGCCGGCCTGAGGCTAATCAAGCCATAGCTATTTACTACTAGCAAGCTATGAAAATATACTTTTTAAGACAAGACGATAGTCGCATAAACTATTCGATTTTTTATAATTTAATGACTATTCGAAAATTTGAAAATCACGACCCATCCCTAATACATAAATCAACAGCCCTGTGTGTGTTTGTGTCCTTTGCCAGGTGCTGAACCGCTGTGCCAGTGCCAACTGGTCTGAGAGGAAGGAGGGGCTCCTGGGCCTGCAGGCCCTGCTTAAGAACCAGCGCACCCTCAGGTCAGCGTATCACAGGGCAGGCGAGCGCTAAATCTCACTCGAAATTAGTTGGTCATTTTCATCAAACTGTGTTTCTTTTTGTCTGCAGTCGGGTCGAGTTGAAGAGGCTATGTGAAATCTTCACCAGGATGTTTGCAGACCCTCACAGTAAGGTATGGGTGCATGCATGTACTCGCTCACGCAAACACACGTGCACACAAGGCACTCATGTACAGTACCACAATGACATGAATATTCATTATCCACCCACTTTGATTTTACCTTGGTTCCAAATGCTTTGTTTATCCCACCATCGTCCACTGTACCGGATTCTGCCGAAACAAGGAAAATTGAACACACATTAGTTAACATTTTTATACACTGAAAATATTAAATATATTCATTAACACATTGAGGCTTGAACACGGGATAAACAGGGTCAACATATATCCTCAGATGTACACACACACATCAGTATGAACATACAGACAGACATGATGAACACAGGCATGCAGAGCGTGCGACGGTAGCTGACTGGTTTCTAACGGCATGCCACGCCTGAGTTTGTGTGTGACCTCACACTCTCCGCTGTCCAATGGGATTGCTCTATCACTATTCATCAGCCAATCCGCTGGCTGTGTGCTCACTGCGTCCACTACAATACCTCTTCCCCCCCCTCCCTCCCTCCCTTCCTGCATAGTCTGAAGCGATGACACTGACCGCACACACACTCATACACTCACACACACACACACTCATGCACACACACATACACACATAATTTGGCTGCCAGCTCTTCTTTCTGACTAATCTGCTGCGGTTCGTCTTCTCTAACACCGCCACTTTTCCTCCGGCGTTTTGAGTGCCCCCCCCCCACCTCTACTCCCATCACCTCACACACACAGTCAGGTGTGTGAGCCCCTCCCCTTCCCCCTCGTTTGACGTGACGATTTCATGAATTTCAGCGAGACTCCGGCAGGGTGTACGGCACGGCAGAATCCGGTATAAGCTCAGCCTCCTTCAAGGTACATCTCACCTCGGCTTCCTTTCCTCACTCCATCTATCTGTCCAGACCATTCTCACTTCCTCTGTCACTCTCCCATATCTATCAGTTTTTCTTTCATTTCATTTTTCTAGTCTACACAAAGCAACACTTTTCAGATTCTACAGATGTTGTTGTTGCTGCCTTGTGAAAGACTCTTAAACATTTTGCAAATGATAAACGGATTATATGCGTGGTCAAGATTAAATGTTTATCAGTTTCATGGGTTTGATAAGTTGATGAAAACATACACATACACACGTACACAAAACACACACCTCTGTAGGTGTATGCTCACATGTTTATGTATACTTGGTCAGGATGCTAACAGATGTGTCTCTCTCTCCCTCATGCCACTCCCCCCTCTGGAACTCTCTGTAGAGAGTAAGTTTGGCCAGTCGGTTGACGACACCTGTTTTAAAGTTTGTGTGTTTGGATGTGAATCTGCTTCATTAATCTGACTGACCAATTACCAAGGCAACAGCATACTACTCACTCACTAACCTGCCTCGGCGATGTCACATGTTGTTGCCCGCGACCACAGTGTCGTGCAGAAATCGACCATCGGCATGTAGAGATGATCATGATGGGGCCTGATTGGTGTCTGTTGCGTCTTGTAAAGTAATTAACGGTGTCATTGTGGTCATCTACTAATGAGTTTGGGTGTGATTAAGATAATTGGTGATTGGAAATGAAGGTATGGACAGCTGGAAGGATGCGTGGATGACTGCTAACCTCACCGCGGGAACTAATACTGCTCTCACATGATCCCTCTTTAGCAGCATATCCTATATTATGCATATGTATGCAGGAGTACTTGTGTACGTGCATGTGTGCGTGTGGGGCGTTTTGTCTGTGTGAGTGAGTTAGTGAGTGACCGAGTCTTTGCATGTGACCCATGCTGTGTGTGTGTGTGTGTCCAGGTGTTCAGCATGTTCCTGGAGACGCTGGTGGACTTCATTCTGGTCCATAAGGAAGACCTGCAGGACTGGCTGTTTGTCCTGCTCACCCAGCTGCTGAAGAAGATGGGAGCCGACCTGCTGGGCTCCGTTCAGGCCAAAGTCCAGAGAGCGCTGGATATCACACGGTCGGTAACACACTCGCATACAGAATGGGATTGGGACAGTGAGTTCAAGTTGATTATATTAGCTGTTGACCCACATATACTGTATGTGCAATCTGAATTTCAGTAGATTGGCTGTCTTTGATCATGGGTCTTTCTTGGCCTCTTTTCTTCACACACACAACATTATTTCATTCCTGAGATGTTCACACTTGGATCCTAGCATGGATGTCTTTTTAATCCTGCAGAGAGTCTTTCCCCAATGACCTCCAGTTCACCATCCTCATGAGGTTCACTGTGGACCAGACACAGACCCCCAACCTCAAGGTAAAGGAGGAGTTAATTCAATGTGTGTATGTGTTTGTATGAGAAAGAGAGTTGAACGTGCGTGAAGGTTTTGAGTGAGGGAGGGGTGGAGAGGGGGCTGGAACATCGAGGGACTCGGTAACCATGGTAACTGCTGCACTGATATGACCTCATGCCTGCCTGTGCTGGCTCTGCTCCCCCCAAACCCTCCACACCCTGAATCCTGAGCTGTGATTGGATAGCGACTGACAAACCTCCAATTAGCCACTCCACTGGCTTTTGGCTCTGCTGCAGTCCGGACACTTCCCCTCAAGCTCTCCTCCTCTAACTCTTTTACCTCCTCCCTCCATCCTCCCTTACCTCCCACTAACTCCCTTTGATAGAACTACTCTTTGCCTCAACACCTCCTCCACCACTCTACCTCACTCCTCTGCTCCCCTCCCTTCCTGGCGGCTTCCTCCCTCACTCCTCTTGCCCCATCCCCTTTGACCTCTGTCTTTTCTGCCTCCTCCCTCACCCATTCCTCCCTGATGTTTCCACTCCAGTCTCCCTACTTTTCCTTCCCCTCCATACCTATTTCCTCCTTCCCTTCCAACTTTTTTACACTTCTTAAACTCCTCCCTCTCTATGCTCCCTTCCTCTTCTCTCCCTTCTCTGTTCCCTCTCTTGTCTCCCTTACCCCCCCTGTCCTCCCCTCCCTGTCTCTCTCCGTTGATTGACGCAGTGCTTCTCCTCTCTCTCTCTGAAGCCTGTGCGGAGCTCGTGTTGCGGGCGAGGGCGAGGCAGGGGAGGGTCCGGGGTAAAATTGTTCCCCCCCAGAGCGCGGCGCCACGCCTGCTCTCTAGACGAGCAGGCCGCAGCCTGGAGCCAGTCCTCCCAGGTCAGTGCGCTCCGGGGGGAGCAATTCTATGGCGCGCACGCTGCTGCTAAATAATTTGGAGGCAGTTTTTGGTCCATGAGGTGCATATGTAGAGAGTCGGAGGAGGAGAGAGAGATGGAGGGAAGTGTAGGAGGAGGCAATGAGAGCAATGAGGGCAGGTGTCTGTTGTTGTGGACTTTCGATGGCTGCAGTGGATGTTTGCGTTTGTGTGTTGGTTCCTTTCGTTCTTTGTCATTTACTATTGTTCTTTTTTGATTAATTTGTTTTCTCCACTTGGTAAAGCATGATCATGAATGCACTTTGACCCCCTCCCACCCTCTCACTGTTATAATTTTCTCAAACAGGGATTCATCAAACCATTTCATTTCTCAGAGCTACTCATCTCCAAGAGATGCTCATCTACTCTGGTTGTCCATGCTGACTGTGAATGATGGTGGTCATCTATTTCATGTGTTTGTCTATAGTTTTGTTACTACTGTGTATGCACTTGCAGGGGAATATTGGCCATGCAGAGCAGTATAACATTTCTGTCTGTCGTCGTTGGTGCTGTCTAATGGCTTGTATAAATGTGTGCGCATGTTTGTGTTTCCATTGCAGGTGAAGGTGGCCATTCTGAAGTATATAGAGACATTGACATTACAGATGGAAGCGCCAGACTTTGTGAACTCCAGTGAGACTCGGTTGGCCGTCTCCCGCATCATCACCTGGACCACCGAACCCAAGAGCTCTGACGTCAGAAAGGTACTCACACAAACACACACACAAAGTAGACTTTTGAGGTCAAGATCTGTTTTCAAAGAGGAAAAAAAAACTTGATACAACTATTCATACACTTGACAGTTGAATTTGAATTGAACTGAACTGAATGAACCTCCATCTAAAAGCAAGCAAGAGAACGGCATGAACAAATGAGAGAATGTGAAGTCTTTTGGGTTTTTCCTTAAACTCTTTCATTCACACACATACACGCACACACACTAGACAGTGTAGATATCAAGGCCGTTGGGAAATATGTGGAGAGAGTTTAGTCTTTCTGTCTAAGAGTGTTGTATTTTTCTGTGTGTGTGTGTGTGTTGCAGGCAGCCCAGTCGGTGCTAATCTCACTGTTCCAGCTCAACACTCCAGAGTTCACTATGCTGCTGGCAGCGCTGCCCAAAACTTTCCAGGATGGAGCCACCAAGCTGCTCCAAAACCACCTGAGGAACACTGGCAACGCTGCACAGGTAACACACACACAAACTTAGAATAGTGAGGGTGTCATTGGTGTCACTGTGTGTGTGTGTGTGTGTGTGTCAATCATTATGTTAATGGTATACTATGTCTGGCGTTTGTTTATCACTTCCTCAGGCACCAATGGGAAGCCCTCTGACGCGCCACACCCCCCGGTCCCCAGCCAGCTGGTCCAGCCCACTCACCTCCCCCACCAACACCTCCCAGAACACCCCCTCACCAAGGTAACACACACACACACACACACACACACACACCCATCACAGTGAATATACACACTCCTCGCAGCATCACTCACCAGAATCCATCAAAATGGAAAATCCATCTAACAAACATTGACAAATTACGGTACAAGTAGACAGCTTGAAAGAGTAAAGTCTGCACGTGTTCCTATCAGTCAAACCACGTTAGTGCGAGACAATATGTGCTTCAGTTCCTCTTTGTTCCTCCTTCTTCTACAGATGCTGTTTCTGATCCTAATGGCCTCCACAAAGGAGCTTATATTTTCGCCCCTATTAGTTTGTTTTTCTGTCCGTCAGCAGGATATCTTAAAAATGTATGAATGAAATTTGGTGGACAGATGGGCCTTGGGCTAAGGAACGATTGATTAGATTTTAGTGGTGATCTGGAATATGTGCCATAAGACAATTGTGTTTTTTTAGCCATAGGTATGAAACTAATGGAGATAGAGACTTAATTCCAAATCCTAAGGTTATGTTTGCAGGGTCAAGAAATCTATTCAACTTAAAATTGAAGTGATAGGAATGATGTCTTTGGGTGTAACAACAAGTTGGAGAATTGTTCATCATTGGTGGAGGTTTACGCTCTCCCAGTGCCTCCTAGTTAATAATGTAAAAGACAATCTAGAGCTGCACGATTTATCATTTCTAATCAATATTGTGACTGTAGTTTAGAGTTAATAATTGTAGGATTTTGGCATTATAGTGAAACATTTCGTTTCAGTTAGAAAGCCCGCTGTCAAGATATTGATATAAAATGATGTGTAGTACAATCATTTTGTTCCTCAAAATATCACTAATAATCATCATGGCAATATCTAGCAAGATAGTTTGGATTATCATTTTAGCTATAATTGTGCAGCCCTATGACAATCTCTTTTTTTTTCTTGTGTGTGCAGTGCGTTTGACTACGACACAGAGAACATGAACTCGGAGGACATCTACAGCTCACTGAAAGGCGTCACTGAGGCCATCCAGAACTTCAGCGTCCGCAGCCAAGAGGACATGAACGAACCGGTCAGACGGCGGGAAGGAGAGGAGGTGGGCAGAGCAGGGGGAAGGGATGTTGGTGTATGGTAGCCTAGTTTTATATAACTAGGCTAACAATTTAGGTAGAGAGATGGATTGAAAGACTGATAGATCAATAGATACTGCTCAGTGTTGTTATGGCAATGTAGTTCAGCTGTTCAGGAAATTGAACACTGACTGGTTTGTGACATGAGCCAGTTTGGACTCGCAGCTTGAAGATGCCAAAACACGCACACACCCACCGACCTATGTAGCCCTGACACCCGATCTGTCCCGCCACTCGCTCCATAGCGTGGGAACTGAGAAGCGTACATTAGGTGTTTACGAGACTGAGGACTGTAAACTTAATCCACCACAGCCTCTGATAAAACCGTGTTTATTGATTGATATGGGCCCAGCTGTAATGAAAATCACACTGAGAAGATTTTCCTCGTGAGAACTGCCCCTTGAATAAGTTCTTGAGCGTTTGCCTAGATTGTGTGCTTGTTCAGTTCAAATTTATGACTGTGAGTGTACAAACATCAGCACCCCCGGGTCTGGTCTTACTTCAGTCCCTCCCAACACCCCAACCCCATTTAAGGACATGGTATGCTCCACTACAGAGGTGTGACCCCCTGACATTTTCCTCCTAGGGTGAGTCTGAAATCTAACCAGCCCACATGTCATCAGCCTGCCAATCACAGCGCACCTGACTCATCAAATTGCCAATCAGAGAAGGGCATTCAGTGGTTTGAGCGTAAATATACACAGAAACCCTTCTCCACTCTTCACCTGGTAGTACACCATGTCTCAGCTCTCCCAGCCCAAGGTTTTTGACGTCACATCTAGAGAACAGCATGCTGTCAACAGATGGAAAACAAAATCATCATCATGTCATCAAGGAAATCTCACCCAGATTTCCTAGATCATTTACCCGCAGGCAATCTATGATAAACCCTAACCCTATCTCTCTAGAAAAGTGATCCCCGATATGCGGTCCAGGAACCCCCCAGGGGTCCTTGAGTAGGTTCTAGACGTTCCCTAGCAAAACGATGTCTAGTTCAATTTTACTGTTATTTCATTCACTAGGAGTTGACATGAGAGTCACTATTCTAATCAAAGTCTGACCCACAACAATAGAGACGGACTACAAAAATCTTTTGACTTACATATATATATATTTTATATATATAAGTCCAACACTCCCTAACCTGTGAGCTCCTGTGTGTGTCCCGCAGGGCGGCAGTGGGACAGACAGCAGAGCGGCAGACTCGGTGGACGGCGGCCGCACGGCGCTGGACAACAAGACCTCCCTCCTCAACACCCCCCTGCTCTCCTCCAGCCCCCGAGGGGCCCGCGACCACTTCTCCGACTCTCCCTTCAAGCACAGCCTCAAAGACACCAGCCTGGACGACTCGGAGCAGCACACTGATGGTACACACAAATACAAAAATGAGTATTGTGAGAGAACTTCTTACATATGTAGTACAGACGTACAACACAGAACAGATATGATCATTATGTCATGCCGATTTTTCAGTCCCTGTTCCCTTATTTACCTAGCAGACAGCAGCCTGGACCAATCAGAGCTGGTAGCCGAGCTGCTGAAGGAGTTGTCCAATCACAACGAGCGCATAGAGGAGAGGAAGGCGGCGCTGTGTGAACTGCTCAAGCTGATTCGTGAAAACACCCTGCAGGTGTGGGACGAACATTTCAAGACCATCCTGCTGCTTCTGCTGGAGACGCTGGGCGACAGAGAGGTATACGCACTCCCATGATTTATCACTGTGCAAACAAGCTAAGCTAACTAAGCTAAACTCGACTAAAATGTGTTCAAACTTGAATTGTTAATTCTCTCAGCATGTGATCCGGGCGCTGGCTCTGCGGGTGCTGAGGGAGATTCTCAGCAAGCAGCCCTGGAGGTTTAAGAACTATGCAGAGCTCACCATCATGAAGGCCCTGGAGGCGCACAAGGACCCCCACAAGGAGGTATGTGCACGCATGCACACGCACACACACACACACACGTACATACTGCTTCATCTATCGCAGTTACAACTGCAGGCAGAAATTCTTAGACCAGGATCACACTTCACCTGTCATGTATTTATGTTGCTGAAAGTTGCATGGAGTTCTATGCTAGGATACCTTGGTTCCAAAATATTGAGATGACGCTAATTACATCTTTCATAGCAATGTTGATTCACTGATGAAATGTTTTCATCATGAAAACTTTGCAGAGAGGAAGTAGAAAATGAGGCAAAACATTTTAGTTTATGCATACATTGTTAAAGCATAAGTAGAGTAAAATGTAGCAGTAACAGATTCACCCACGTGAAATTCATAAACTTCATAAAATAAAGTCCAAGTCGTGCTTTGATAGCATCAATGCTGATAAAGTGTGTCTGTCTGTGGGTGCGTGCGCGTGTGTGTGTGTGTGTGTGTGCGTGTGCACGCATGCAGGTGGTACGAGCGGCAGAGGAGACGGCAGCCATGCTGGCGTTGTCCATCAGTCCAGATCAGTGCGTCAAGGTGTTGTGTCCCATCATCCAGTCGGCCGACTACCCCATCAACCTGGCCGCCATCAAGATGCAGACCAAGGTCATTGAGCGGGTTCCCCGCGACGGCCTGGCAGCCATGCTGCCCGAGATAGTGCCAGGACTCATACAGGTAACACACACACACAGCTCACATGTTTTCCAAGGTTGAATATGTTTTTATAAAACAAATAGTTGCAGTCCTCCGTTTGGATTGTCTGGGTCATCTTTGAAGCTGAAGCTGCGACTGCATAACTGTTAACTGAAATATGAATGCACTAACTGAAATTCACCACTCATACCTCTATTAGAACTATAATGCTTGGTGGAAGAATAAAATGTAATTATTGTTATTTAATAATTATTCATTAAAAGTAAGATTTATTGCTCTTTTTTTATTATAATGGAGCGTTACTGCTTCATGTTGTGACAATATGTAACAATACCTGTTAGCTTTTCTAAAATCTCTACAAAGCATATCCTCAAGTGGCTTATTGCTTAATTTTTTCATAGAAGTCGAGGTTGTGTGTTCCACCATTAAAGCAACTTCTACCCTCCCGCGCCACTCACATATTCTGTAACTCCTTGTTTGTTTGTTTTGAACAAAAACAATGCGAGTGCTCTGCAGGATTGTAATGTGTTGATCTGGTTGGGCAGGGTTATGACAACCCTGAGAGCAGTGTGAGGAAAGCCTGTGTGTTCTGCTTGGTGGCTCTATGCAGTGATAGGGGAGGACCTCAAACCACACCTCAGCCAACTCTCCAGCAGCAAGGTGAACTCTTCTTACTTTCACTTTTAAAAGCATTTAAAGTATGATCATTTGCTCCTTGTATGACTTCTCTGTAGAGTTGTGAAGCCTGTGGAGGCAGTATTGATTTATATGTCCATCATCCGTTCTGTTTGTCTCTGTGTCTGCAGCTGAAGCTGTTGAATCTGTACATCAAGCGTGCCCAGTCTGGCTCCAGCGGCAGTGAACCCCCGGCTGAGGGCCTATAGGAGACACAGCACCCTCCACAGGCCAACCACAGAACTGCAACTCTGCCCACAAAACATAACAAACATACGTTCATGAACTCACGCCCACTCAGACACGAGAACAACACACACACACCCTAACACACTTACACAGGAGCAAACTGCTTTACACTCACATACACACACACACACACACACACACATGCTTGCAGTCAGTTGTGCTGATATGCAGACTCAAACGTGCTCTGGCCAGCAGAGTGACACACACACACACACACACACACACACACTGTCCTCATACGTTTCCTGCCCCAGTGCTAGGTGGGAGTTGTGGTGCAGAAGAGGAGTGTTTGTAGTTCTCCAGACCGACGCTGAGGATCCACCCCGATGTCTAGCACTCAAACTGAACTCCACCTGACCCTTGAATCCCTTTGTAACATATACACAGACACATCGCACACACTCATACATAGTCCACCCAGGTTTGTCACTAGTCACTCAAGGATGAAGATATTAAACCTCCGTCCTCTCCACCTCCCTTACATCCGTTGGCCCTCCTCCAAACACCACAGCATGCCCTCTGACCGCCATCGTAACGTCAACAGGGAAGCGGAGCATCTGCATGGTCCTCAGTTGCGGGGGTGAGGTTAATACAAACAGGGCAGAGACGAGCAGTGCAGTCGCGTTTCTTCTTGAACAGTGAGTACCTGGGGCCAGGTAGACAGGAATGTACATTTACATTGTGTCATAGTTGGGATCTGTTTTAGGCAATGAGGTTTTACCGCAGAGGCTTTTAAAGTCTGGAATATTGTCTCGCATACACACAGAAACAGGTTCTTTCTCCCTCAAAAGGTGCTGATGAGCCCAAGGTACGACCAACCCAGCACAGCACTAACGCAGGTCACAGTAGGTCATGCCTGCTCATAGCAATTACATAGGCAGAGTCCTAAGTATAGGAGGCGTTATGTGCTTGGCTATGCATGAGACAAATTTTAAAATGAACTTTTTATTGGGGCCCTACCCTACCGACAGTCAGAATAGGGAAAGGGGGGTTTTAAATTAACGTGAACAATGTCCAGCCCTTTCAGAACAGTACATGGTGTCCTCCGTTGTTCCCAGCTTGTCTTGGATTGGTCCACTTCTAGGCAATATGGGGAGGAAGATGGGTGGGTGCTGCTTACTACATGAAGTATGACGGGACATGGCTTATTATCACATAGTGGATATGTATCTATATATGATATTAAAATGGAATATCCAATAACAATGTCATTTAGGAGAGTCCCCCGGGGGTGCACGCGCGCACCTGTGCCCATCCTTGTTTTTATTTTTCTCTCTCTCTCTCTGTTGCGCGTTCCGTAGTCTCTCTCTCTCTCACACGTTGATTTCTGTCTGCTGAGAAATTTGTAGAAATGTATTATTTACAGATCTGAAGAAATGTCATGTCACCCTTTCTCTTCTCTTCACATTGTGTCATTCTTTCCTTCCTCTTGTAACATTCTAGTTTTCACTGTTGTGTTTCCTCCGTGCATTTACAAAGCTGTGCTTACAATAAAATAAAAAAATAAAGAACTTGTACAGATCATGATAAACACCGTCTCTTTCGGTTTTTGCGATGGAATTGTGGAAGTGATCGCATGCTTTGGGATGAAAGTGTCGCTCGGTGCAAAGTGTAAAGGTGATGATACATGGGAAGCTTTTTGAGGCAAATGGGACTGAAGAGCTGTAAGAAAAGTAGAAAGATAAATACAGATGGTCATAATTGCTGGCACTATTGCCCTTATAACTCAATGTTGCGTATTTGTCATTGTGGCTCTAAAATCAACCTATATCAAGTCTTTAACTAATTGGAAATTGACCCAGGATCAGTGGTAAACCTGCATGTTTTCAGAGGATCTGCTGTGTCTCATTGTACCTTAATGCACAGGAACTGTAATAATCTCTCTAGTCCACGGTCATGATGGATGATTTGCTATTGTATATCCTGCACTGTTGAAAGCTGTGGCGTGCGAAGCTGCGGGAAAAAAGACATTGAGCATGTATGGCATCCAAGTACCTAGTTAACATTGTGAGCAAATCCAGACCTCTAGTCTAAAGCTACTATCTATGTCTTACGCAATCAACAGCAGCTTCTTTGCAACATAAGCTATATGAGAAACCATATGTCAATGCTGAATTTCATGTTTGGCATCTGTTCTGTGGGCTGTAAATTTAGCTGCAGCTCTGAGCTGGTCCCAGACATCAACCTCACTTAACCCCCCGGGCCTCACTGGTGCCATCTCTGACACCAAAACCTCCAAATCAAGTATATTTCTGGGGACAAGTGGAGCAATGACTCATCACTTACAGTATATTAGTTGGTCAATGTGGTTAACTGTTAAAACTAGGTCATCAAACTACTTGGAGGCAACATCGGTCCTGATCCCCCGGCGTGATGTTTTTTTAGATAGGCTATTGCTTCCAAATCGGTTTCTGGACGATTTTGTTTGATCTTTCCTTCTCATTATAATGATAAAAACTAGGCTACAAGATGGAAATTTGACTCAGTTGGGGTTCAAATGTGGCAGCTCTGTGCCTTTGACGTCCATGTAGCCTACTGTTTTTTTTCCACAGGTAGACGAATTGTGAGACAGGTTAGACGGGGAAAATAGTTGAACTAACTCATGAGGCGGGTCTTCCCTTTGGCCAAAATAGCGTAGTGTGACTTTCCCTGATTGGAAAACTCAACACCACCCAGACGCGGCTGCGCGCAACGTCCAGGGTCCGACTGGTGGATAATTATTGACCGGAGAGCAGGGATCAGAGGGGGTACAACTAACTTGTCTAGACTCCTCTGCAACACACTACAACTTTCGACCATGAATAACTCATGCTCGGACCTCCTCGGCACCAGTTTGAGTGTTCATTTGCACCAGGAGTGAACGACAGCTATTCTGAGGCACTATGCTGTTCTGGCAGTCCTACACTGAAAACTTCCGACCCCCGTTACAACGACCCAGCTGCAGCAGCTATACACGGTACGGACCCCCGATACAGCTAATAAAGCAAAACAGACATTACACATTTATAAGCTGTGGCTTGTGTGTAGCCTTATAATTGTCAACAGTGCGTGTTGTTTTAAGGTTTCACGGCAGTTCGCCGGAACACGTTAATGAATAACTAGTTTGGCTGATAAAAGCTGCTTCCTTTGATGACTTCGGGTCGGACCAATTTGGCCAGCGCCCTATTCTGCAAAACAGGCCATAGTGAGTGTGTTGCGTGAGAGAGCGAGTGTGTGCGTGTGTGTGCGTGTATGTGTGTGTGTGTGTGTGTGTGTGAGAGAGAGAGAGAGAGAGAGAGAGAGAGAGAGAGTCTGGATCTGCATGTTTCTGTGTGCAGGAGAGGGGAATTGGAGAATATTATTGTCTATTAGCCGCCTGGTGTTGTTCTGTCTTTATTGAGGAATAATTATTCCCTAGATGTGTTGTGTTTATACAGTTCCTGTGGAGCAGAGTATCATAGTATCAGCTTTTTAGCACAGCTACAGGCACAAACACAATGACGGAAGCTCGGAGCCTGCTCATTGGCTAATCAGTATGCGCTGGGCACAAGAGACGCTCTCTGATTGGCTGAGCGCCTTCCTGGGCATCCTTCCTGCGGCTGGTGGTGGTAGGGAGGCTTCAGAGACGGACAGTCTGTGTGCTGTGGGAGCCATGTTGATGTTGCCTGGTTTTGTGTCAACTATTGCACTTTGGATTGTAAAAGAATTGCGTTTAGAGGACCGGGAGCCTTAGCGGTCATTCCAGTACCGCGATGAAAAGAGAAGAGCGGTTTGGGATGGCACAGGGAGCGCTGAAGGGAAGCTTCTCATAGGTTTCCAGACATCACAGTTGATTCAAAGCAAGTGAAGTTAATGCTAGTTAGCCAAAGCTAGCTAGCCAGCTAGCAACAGCTGTACAGACGCTGCGTGGGATGCGGCGTGTGGACTCGCCGCCTAAAACATTATCCACTCTGCTTTCTGCATTTTGTTATGCTAACGTTAGCTAGACTGCTTGAAGACTGTGTGCCTTTGGTAACTAGGGGCCCGCTATATTCACGTTAGCTTGCTAAGTTGCCTTTTGTAAAGCTAGCTAGTTGTTAGCTAGCATGCCGACAATCAGCTCGCCTCACAACTAACGTTTGCTAGCCGAGTGGACCCTAACTTAACATTAATTTCAGCCAGCTTGCCTGTTATGGACCATCATACGGTGTGAAAAGAACCACAAAGTAATCCCGAGTTCAGATATGGCGATACCTCCAGTGTGTGTGGAATGCTACCGATTCGCCTGCCCAACTTGCCAAGGAGCAGCTAACTGGCTAGCAGCATAACTTTTCTTTCATCGTGTCACTCCAGCTCAGCAGGCAGAAGCTGCAGCTCACTTGCTCGCTAGCTGATCTCTCGTCCCTGAAGCAAGCTGGCGGCCCTCCGAGTAGAAGCGGAGGAGAAGGAGCTGGGGGCGATGGCCTGGGTGCTGAAGATGGACGACGCCACCATCGAGTCGGGGCTGGTGCACGACTTCGATGCCAGTCTATCAGGCATTGGGCAGGAGCTGGGGGCTGGCGCCTACAGTATGAGGTTAGAGAAACAGACAAGTGTTTCTGCAACATGCCAACTCAAGCTTCCTAGCACGGTACCAGGAGAACGTTGTCATGACCGACTGTCTGTCGGCCTTCTTGGGCGCTGTGTGCACTCAGCTGTGATGCACACTTCGTCTGGAAGTGTTAACGTTACTGCTTCGTCTGTGTGTGTGTGTGTGTGTGTGTGTGTGTGTGTGTGTTTTATCCCCTTTGTGCGGAGTGTGATGGCTTCTCTCTTTGTTTTGGGATTTGGGAAGAGGCAGTCACAGCAGGGTGCCATGATCTGGGACAAACATTAAACCCCCGCTCTACTCAAATGCAGAGGAAGGATGTGTGTTAAATTGTTAGGGACAGTGACACAGGCAATACAAATTTATCCTGCTGCTCAAATTATCAGCATGTGTGTGGGTGAGAGACCTAAACTTTGTGTAAGTTTCAAGGTAGCACTAATGCTCATCCTCCATGTTAACAGGTTACTATAATTCTAATAATAATGTGGATATGCCACTAATTCATAATCACTCAGCTTCATGTATCACTTCTTCTCACATCATATGGCCTGTGACATCTTATGAGTGAGGGAAACACTCTGGTTAGTCAGTATTTCTTGATCATACTAGTCAGTCTAGTAGTTAGTCAGTACTTCATCATACCTGAGCCAAATGCTGGTCTTGCCACTATGAGAAATTGGTTGTTTGAAAGTTTGCCATGTCTGTTTGTTATAGGTGAATGGTTAAGTAACTGTTGGTGTGTGTGTACTGTATTATGTGGAAGGGGACAGGGAGGTAATGATATTTCTGTGATGAAGGCGAGAAGTTCCCAGGATGTGCAGCTGTCTTATCAGCAGCCTCTCCAGCCATCTGCTTTTAGTGTGCGTTTATCTGTGTGTGACGTAGGTGCGTGCAAGTCTCTATTGAGAGCAAGCGAGTTTACCAATAATTATGTGATGGGTTGTGTGTGTGTGCATTAGTGAAAAGAGAGAGAGAGTGTGTGTGTCAGGGTCTCCAGGGGCAGTGCTGTCTGTGGGGGGAGGGGGTGGGGGCATGTTTGGAGTCAGCAGCTGGGATGGGTACAGTAGGAACAGAATGTCTCGCTGTGTGTGTGTGTCAGTGGAACCAGCTCCTCAGATTTCAGGAAGCAAATGCAGTTTCCTGGGCGGCAGAGCTAAATGGGGCTGTGGCCCTACGACTGGCACCCAGGCTGGCACTGTCTGGGCATCCACTCAGGGAGGGGATGCAGAGAAAACACACCAGCAAGTGTGTGGGAGAAAGTGATTTGATGAGACTAGCGGGCTACAGTTTGGAAGACGGTGTTTTGAAACAGATTTGGAGTAAGGTATTGAAGGAATGTCTTGGAATTGTCAAGTTATTTTTATAGGTTTGGCTCTGGTTTCGAACAGCGTTCAAGACTTGCCAGTAAGTTCTCCAATTAATGAGATGCCATGATCCACATTTCTTGGCATGGGTGGGAAAGCTTTTCTGCGCAGCCACTGTCTGAGGTCTACTCTACACACACACACGCACACACACGCACTCGTTGACACTTATGCAGCATTTGTCAGGGTGAGCTGAGGGCGGGTTGGTTGTCTAGTGTGGCTGCCAAGTGTGAGAGATAGTGTGAGTGTGTGTGTGTCAGCAGCTTGGGCTATCTTGGTGTTTTTGTTCTTTCATCCTGGTGTGGCCTTGTGCGTAACGGGAATCTTCCGAGGCCATTTGATCAATGTAGCCTTTTTCACATATTTTAAAATTGCCTTTTATAAAAATCAACCAGTAGACTGAATCATTCCAAATGGTCTTAGGCAGAATGGCACACAGGGCAAAACCCTTTCTTTAAAAATAGTGCAAGGCAATTTGTGTGTTTTGTGGGAAGTAATTACAACTGGGAAAACAAGAACATCCAGCGATGACATACAAAGCAGGATTTCTTGTGGCTTTTAGCGAGGCCAGGGTGATAATGTTGCCATCAGGGTGGATCTCACATGGTATTGGGTTAATTCCTTAAGAGCTTATACAACTTTAGGACTAAACAAAAGCCTGTGGAAAAATATTGATGCCATAAGCAAGGAAAAGGCACCAATGGAATTTATTCAAATGTCTTCTTTTAAAGAATTTAGTTAACAAGCATGCATTCAAGTTGCGTTACACTAAAATGGCTGCAAAGACTAACTGCTACTTTCATGGGGTTTTCCTGTTTCCTTGTTTTCTACATTATATCCATGCTTACCTTCTGTTTATCTTTCTCGCTCTCCTCTCTCTCTCTCCAGTGATGTGCTGGCTCTGCCCATCTTTAAGCAGGAGGACTCCAGCCTTCCTTCCGACAACGAGACCAAAAATCCCCCATTCCAGTATGTGCTGTGTGCCGCCACCTCGCCCGCCGTCAAGCTGCATGACGAGACGCTCACATACCTAAACCAAGGTGAGACGGACACAGAATACACCCAAGAGAACATCTTGGCTGTACTTTACTTCATTTTGTTTTGTTTTTTGCAAATAAGATAGTTGCCTCAATTTTATACTTCATCATGTGTTGCATGTAGCTACACATGAATGTGTAGTTCTGGTAGTGGATTGGTTTAGTCATACACCATCCACTGCTCCTGGTTCTCTTTTTATGCAGTTAAAGGTGCTACATGTAGCATTTTAACATTAATAAATCATTACCACATTAATTTAGAGACATTAGTATAATTACTGTAAATGGATGAAACCATCGCTGAGAACATTGGCAGCCTGTACCGGTCTCTACACTGCACTTTACATTGTGTGCCACTGGGTTGGCTTTGGACTGTGCTGGATTGCTTCACGGTACAAAGGAATATTGCTTTATGGCACAAGAAGGCAAGAGGGCTGCTGTTCATCCAGCACAAATGGAGCAAATAGCGACATCCTTTTTGCAACAGGAAGCAACAGGTTTATGGGAAACATGGTCTTCATTTTGAGAAACGCTAGCACTAACAATACCACTGGTGCGAGATGGAAGCTACCAATCACCCTGACAGTGGTCTCATTTGTTTACAGTAATTATACCAAGATATCACAATTAACTTAATTATGATATATTGATATTTAATAATGCTACACTTAGCATCTTTAGGCATATTGTTTGTGAGTGGGCTGTTTCAAGGTGGCCCGATCAGCCATTTTATTAGGTCAAGATGCATTATTTTTAGTTGGAAATGATCTGTTATGATGTTGTGGCATAAGTCTAAACCTAATTATTGCCAGGTCTGATCAGTGCAGAGGATTGGTATAGAGGGTAGTAGTTCTGGGATGTCCGAATTTACTTTTGAGTCTCATGGAGGTATCGTGAGCCTAATTCAGCAAAGCATCTCTGATGGGACGTGCCGCACACCTTTCTCCCTCTCTCTTCTTTCTGCTGATCTTTTGAACTCCCTCTGTCTCTCTCAGGCCAGTCTTATGAAGTGCGTCTGTTGGACAACAGGAAGCAAGGGGAGTTACCAGAGATCAACAACAAGATGGTTAAGGTGAGAGCCGCCGCACAGCTGGCAAACACTAGAAGGGAAAGGCTTTTTACCTAGAAATAAGTGCAGTGTATACATAAATGGCTGTGTGTGTGCAGAGCATAGTGCGAGTGGTGTTCCATGACCGTCGGCTGCAGTACACAGAGCACCAGCAGCTCGAGGGGTGGAAGTGGAATCGTCCTGGCGACCGTCTCCTTGACATCGGTAAGTCACCTGACAACAAGATTTTTTAAAATTAATTTATTTTATTTAGCTTTTATTTAAGATGTGTGTGATTTGTTGTTCAAATATCTGTGTGTGTGTGTGTGTGTGAGACAGATATCCCCATGTCGGTGGGCGTTGTGGAGCCCAAGACCAACTCGTCCCAGCTCAACGCTGCAGAGTTCCTCTGGGACATCAACAAGAGAGCTTCTGTCTTTGTGCAGGTAACACACACGCACAGACCACACATGCACACAAATCACACACACATCGTCTCTCTTTCCTACCATCTGTTGGGCGTGCCTGAATCTCCACATCAAACACCTCTTATAATCACACACACATACTCTCTCCTCCCTGTCTGCAGGTGCACTGCATCAGTACAGAGTTCACTCCCAGGAAGCACGGTGGAGAGAAGGGCGTTCCCTTCAGGATCCAGATTGACACCTTCACCCAGGGAGACAGTGCAGAGTACACCGAGCACCTCCATTCAGCCTCCTGCCAAATCAAAGTCTTCAAGGTACACACACAGGGACGCTTTTTCCACTTGCTCAAATTACATTGACATGCTAAGCTACCTCATGTGCCTGCCCTCATATCCATCAAGTCTGATCAACATTCCTCTTGCTCTGTTTGTCTCTCCTCCTCTCTTCCTGTCCCCTCTCTTAGCCAAAGGGGGCGGACCGTAAGCAAAAGACAGACAGGGAGAAGATGGAAAAACGCACAGCTCAAGAGAAGGAGAAGTACCAGCCCTCTTACGATACCACTATCCTGTCAGAGGTCAGTAGTCAGTCACCTATCTGGCCTTTTCAGCACATCTCACCCCAATTTTATGGTCCTGTATATGTCAACGGCTGTAGCACTAACAAGAACAGAGTTTCAATTCCCACGGGGGCTATCATGTTAAAATGTATGCCTCACACGACAGTAATGCATTAATTTGGCTGTTCTTGTCACTGGGTTTTTCATCAGTGAGCATAGATTACAATCTTAATTGCTCTGAAAATCTCTAGTTTTCTCACTTCTTTTGTTGTTGAAATAAAGTTGAAATAAAAGATCTAAGACTTTTTCTATGCACACAAAAGGTTTATTTCTCTCAAATTTTGTTCACAAATTTGTTTAAATCTGTGTTAATGAGCACTTCTCCTTTGCCAAGATAATCCATCCACCTGACAGGTGTGGCATATCAAGATGCTGATTAAACGGCATGATTATTGCACAGGTGTGCCTTGGGCTGGTCACAATAAAAGGCCACTCTAAAATGTGCAGTTTTATCACACAACACAATGCCACAGATGTCACAAGTTTTGACTGCAGCAATGTCCACCAGAGCTCGTGAATTGAATGTTCATTTCACTACCATAAGCCGTCTCCAATGTCGTTTCCGAGAATTTGGCAGTAAATCCAACCGGCCTCACAACCGCAGACCATGTGTAACTGCGCCAGCCCAGGACCTCCACATCCGGCTTCTTCACCTGCGAGATCGTCTGAGACCGGCCACCCGGACAGCTGATGCAACAGTTGGTTTGCAAAACCAAAGAATTTCTGCACAACCTGTCAGAAACCGTCTCAGGGAAGCTCAACTGCGTGCTCGTCGTCCTCACCAGGGTCTTGACCTGACTGCGGTTTGTCGTCGTAACCGACTTGAGTGGGCAAGTGCTCACCTTCGATGGCGTCGGGCACTTTGGAGAAGTGTTCTCTTCACAGATGAATCCCGGTTTTCACTGTACCGGGCAGATGGCAGACAGCGTGTATGGCGTTGTGTGGGCGAGCGGTTTGCTGATGTCAGCGTTGTGAACAGAGTGCCCCATGGTGGCGGTGGGGTTATGGTATGGGCAGGCATAAGCTACGGACAACGAACACAGGTGCATTTTATTGATGGCAATTTGAATGCACAGAGATACCGTGACGAGATCCTGAGGCCTGTTGTCGTTCCATTCATCCACCACCATCACCTCATGTTGCAGCATGATAATGCACGGCCCCATGTTGCAAGGATCTGTACACAATTCCTGGAAGCTGAAAACATCCCAGTTCTTGCATGGCCTGCATACTCACCAGACATGTCACCCATTGAGCATGTTTGGGATGCTCTGGATCGGCGTGTACGACAGCGTGTTCCAATTCCTGCCAATATCCAGCAACTTGGCACAGCCATTGAAGAGGAGTGGACCAACACTCCACAGGCCACAATCAACAACCTGATCAACTCTATGCAAAGGAGATGTGTCGCACTGCATGAGGCAAATGGTGGTCACACCAGATACTGACTGGTTTTCAAATAATGCATATCTGTAGCCCTAGTCATGTGAGATCCATAGTTCGGTGCCTAATAAATGTCTTTTTTAAAGATAAAACTGCACATTTTAGAGTGGCCTTTTATTGTGACCAGCCCAAGGCACACCTGTGCAATAATCATGCTGTTTAATCAGCATCTTGATATGCCACACCTGTCAGGTGGATGGATTATCTTGGCAAAGGAGAAGTGCTCACTAACACGGATTTAAACAAATTTGTGAACAAAATTTGAGAGAAATAAGCCTTTTGTGTGCATAGAAAAAGTCTTAGATCTTTTATTTCAACTCAAGAAAAATGGGAGCAAAAACAAAAGTGTTGCGTTTATATTTTTGTTCAGTAGTTTGAAATGTCATACACTTGTATGCCATACCAAGACTGCACTCAGGTTGTATATACTGGGATGGAGTGTGTGCCCTGGGGCATTCGTTGTGTATTTGTGTGTCTGGCGCTGGCTGGCTAACCTCTGCTATGTGTCTGTATGTAGATGAGGCTTGAGCCCATCATAGAGGATGCAGGTGACCACGAGCTGAAAAAGTCCAGCAAGCGGACACTTCCCGCTGACTGTGGCGACTCCCTGGCCAAGAGAGGCAGTGTAAGCACCCTGCTCTCCTCTCCTTCACTCCTCCTGCCCATCACTCCCATCCACAAACTGCCCCTAGCCACTGTTCCTTTTTAGACACCTGGCTGTAGTCTGATGCCTCTAGACACTCAACTGTTGGGAGAGGGTTGGTAAAAGATGCCTTTCTGCTCATCATATCTCTCTGTGGGGTGGGGTTGGGTGGAGGCTGTTTCCAAACACATTTCCTTTCTCCCCTCGTCCCTCGTTTCTCAAGCTCTTGTTTTAGAGTAACTGGAGTGGCCTACAGTGTTAACCCAGTAAGTCGTCTGTATTATTATGTGTTTAGTATTGACGTGCATGTGTCTCCTCTCAGTGTTCCCCATGGCCAGACAACGCCTACGTCAGCCCCAACCAGGCAGCTACTCCCTCCTTCACCTCCGCCCCCCTGTCCACCTACACAGCCTCCTCTGTCCCAGACAGGTAACTCTGTGTGTGTGTGTATGTGCTTTGCTCATTTGCTCTTTGTGTTCAGTCCTGTTGGTCTCAGCACTCTAAGTAAATGTTGTCCCTTCTATTCCAGTGATTCGTCCTCTCCCAATCACCAGGCAGACCCTGCCAGCCATGGCAACTCTGAGGTTAGTCTGCACTCTACACTCATTATACATTGATTGGTTTGTAATAGATAAAGGACGGATAGATAAGATGATGGATGAGTGCTGATTGATACCCGTATTTTGTGATTCTTTATGCTGAAATTGCGCTATTACTGAATCACTTAATACTGGTACTTGAGTTCCTGGTTCTTCAATATGTGATAACTGACCTACTATTGCATTATTGTATTATTGCATGTTGTATTGTTGCACTGTTTTGTTTTATATTCTCCATGCTGTTCTGATCTTTATTCTTGTTTGGAAAATGCCATGACACTCAGGAAAACGTTTTTCATTCCACTGTGCACTTGTTTAAGGTGGAATGACGATATAATTGAATTGAAAAGGACTGAGTAAATGATATGGTGGTGCCACAAAGGCCAGTCTCCACTGTGGTTACATAACACATGAAGAGATGTACAGTGGATAGACGTATAGGTAGATTGAGCAGGAGTGAATGAGGGGTTATGTGTGTGGAAGATAAACCCAGATCCATGTGTTGACACCCTGTGTGTTGCTGTCTTCTGCAGCAGTTGAGCCCCACGGCCTCCATACAGGACGCCCAGAAATGGCTGCTCAAAAACCGCTTCAACTCCTACACACGACTCTTCTCCCACTTCTCAGGTACACACACACTCACACACGTGGTAGAACGTGGATGTAGTCTGATAATGGCAGCGGTGTATACGTGACTCCCCTTTCCCTCTGTACCTCGTGTAGGTTCTGATTTGTTGAAGCTGACCCGGGACGACCTGGTCCAGATTTGTGGGGCAGCTGATGGGATCAGGCTCTTCAATGCACTTAAATCCAGGTGTGGTGCATGTGTGTGGATGGATATGTGTGGGTGTGTACACAAACGTATGCACATATCTGGGTACTGTTGTGTGTTATTGCATAAACTGTGTGTGTGTGTATAGGTCGGTGCGTCCCAGGTTGACAGTGTACGTCTGTCAGGAGTCTCCTAGTGAGAGCCCCCTGCTGGAGAGACGCAGCAGCAATGAGAATGGAGAACACAGCAACCCCTCCAGTTTATATGGTACACACCTCTCTGTCTGTATGGGTTGTGCACAGCCAGCGGCATAACATTGAAATTAGTCCATGCGTGTAGATTTGGGATATTTCAACATTAACATGTGTTTAAAGTCTCTTTCTTTGTGTGTTTCTGTGCAGTGTACCATGCTCTGTACCTGGAGGAGCTGACAGCAGCAGAACTGATCCGCAAGATGGCGTGTGTGTGCAGCCTTCCACTGGGAACGATCAACCAGGTGTACCGGCAGGGTCCCACGGGCATACACATCCTGCTTAGCGACCAGGTACTAAAACACACACACACAGTCTGTGTAGAGGAAGAGATCAACAGTGCCAAAATGATGTGCCGTCTGATTAGGAAGAGCCATTCTCCCTGTCTTTAGTGTCATTTATTTGCATGTGATTTACACAATCTCCATCTGCTTCACATCATATTGTATTGTATCCCCTTTCATAACCTCCTCCTCTGACGCAGAATGGTCTGCCATTCATATCAGTCTTTGCCTCCCACACCCCTCAAAAACACCAAGAAACATTTCTTCTAAAAGTTGAATGGTATATTTCTCGAACCGCAGCATTTCACCTTGCCTCCATTTGTTTTTCCTTTTCCAGATGGTTTACAACTTGCCCGACGAGAGCTGTTTTTTGATCAGCACTCTCAACGGTGAGTTCATAATGAATCAACTCTAGCTTCAGTAGCTGGTGGTGTCTCTTTCTTTAGATAGATGAGATTTTAATGCTGTAAGGCCTGCGTTGTAATTTACTGTGTCATGAGGCTTAGTAGATCCTAATTTGAATAGGACTGAATGCAACTCTCCCTTATCACAATTCTTTCTCTCACTCTCTGCAGATGAGTTGGGTGAAGGACTCCATCTAATCCTGAAGTAGTGAGGAAGACTGATGGCATCACTGACACTCCACCCTCTGTTTTGGAGCAGAAGTCTTTCTCTGTCCCTCTCTCTCTCCTCTCTCCCCTTGTATTTCCTCCCTCCCTCTCTCTGTAAGTGTTCAGATTACTAGATGGAAGGCAGAGAGACTGAGCTAAGCCATGTAAATGTTAGAATCTGACATGGGTGTGTCCATTGTTTCATATTGAAAACACTATTAACAGGGGAGATTAGTTAAAAGAGGAGAGACTGGGGGCATGGGGCTAGGGGAAAGCTTATGATGTGCTATGTACTTTCATTTTATTATTTGATTTTTTGTCTTTTATATGGTTCTATGTGGGAAGGGAGAGGGGGAGGCTCCAGGAAAGAGGAAAAAGTGTGATGGTCTGGCCAGTGCGAGGAGGAAAGAAGGGGGACTTTTCTTTATTTTTGCCCCCCCCCCCACCACCACCACCACCCAATCCCCTACACAACTCTCACAACCTGTACTAGGCCAGTATTTGATAATGTGCAGTGCTGAACAGCATGTAATTTCTAACTTTCTAATACTAAGTTGCGTAAAGGGGAAGCCCAACTTACAGTGCTCGTTTGTTAGCTGTGGCTAGCGTTCCTGGTGGGTTTGGTCTTATTAAACCACACCCATTTATTGTTCAACCAAGCTTAATAACTCCAGAAATGTCTGGGCCTCCACTAAATTGAATTTGTAGAATATTGTCATGGGTGGATGTTGTCACCGACATTCGAAACCCCTTTGTTTTTTCTTGGAAGTTGTAGAATGGACTGATTTGCGTGTCTCCTGTCACGTGGAATGAGTCATTTTTAAAGTCAGGAAGACTTCCAGCCATATCCGTCTACCCATTGCCCTACAGACACAATGTCACACTCAGCTCAAGTCTCTTAAAAATTCATGTATGTTCTATTTGGCCTGCGCTTTTATTGTTTTTAGTTGTTTCTGGTGCCATACTGGCTTTTAGATAGGGTCGACCCCCTTGCACTCACACACACACACACACACACACAGCACGAAGACCTCTTTTTGACTTGTTTTCTGTACTGTCCTAGAAACACTGATTAGAGGATTAGAGTGGTATGGTTTGCGCCTTCTGGGATTTTGTCCATGAATTTTGAAGAGATTCATGTTGGTTTAAATGAGTGCTACAGGGAGAGCGAGGGAGATGCCTCTATAGAAGACTGACTCGCAGCACCACTTGGGGGGCTGAGCAGTAATGCCTATCCAAAACCTATTATGAAGTGGACCAAACGGGTTTCAGAGAGATAGGCAGGTTTTCCCAGAGGGTGAAGCCTCACTGGTTCTGTACATCTCGGTAGTTGGAAGAGTGTTCCAGATGGCAAATGAAACCCTTATCTAGTGGAGTTGCTTGTGTACTGCATGTACAATATAATGAACCCTCCATTCCAGGATCGGTTCAGCAAGACACAACCCATCACAGAACGCTCTGGTAGAAATGTACCAGTGCGGTTTCGAGCGTCTTATCCTGTAGACTAGAGACTCATGTGTGGCAGCTCAGTACAGCACACTTCTACCTATAGAATTGTGTTTTGTTTTTTTCTAGCTGAACACAGGAAGGACGGGGTGTGTGTGTGTACCCTTACCTGAGAAAAGTGACAGGAAACCTCACAGTTCCTGAGAACAGCTAATGTTTGCTCCCCCTCCCTCCACCTCCTCCTCCTTTTTGCCCCTCTCTCTTCAGAGGAACAGTGTCTGGCAACGTTCAAGTGCATACAGTATGTGTGTGTGCACCTGTGAGTGTAAGAATGTGTGTGTGTGCATGTGTATCATTTTTCGTTCTTGGAATTCTTGCAAAGAAGACTTAGTTGACTTATGTCAGTAGTTGTCACATAAAGTTTTTCCTGTTGGCATGATGAAACTGTGTTTAGTTTGCCATGTAGTAAAGAGCATGGGGGAAGAGGGGGGGATGGGAGGGAGGGATAATTTGGTTCTTGACGACAAGTGTAGCCCCTCCCTCTTTTTTCCAGATGTTAAAAGACCAAGCCTGCACTGAAAAACACAGAACTCAAACTTGATGTGTAGTCGGTAGTCCTACAACCACACGCCCTTTTCTTATCCGCCTGTGAGAGGGAGAAGAAAAAAAAAAGATAATGTCGAAACTGAAAAGTGTCCGTGTTCCTGTCTCACCTCACACCAGAGGCGGGGCTGTAGCTCTTGGGGTATATGCAGGGATGTGAGTACCACAGCACAGTATACTATGATCATTGACTCAATATTAGTGAACATAGAGTGGATGTGATACCAAGTCAGGCCGACTCTGGTGAGCAGTTTTGGTCCCCTCAGAGCCTGCCCTTTGTCTGTATGCGAGTGCGTGCGTGTGTGTGTGTGTGTGAGTGTGTGTGTGTGAGAGAGAGACTGAGCAGGAGAGGCGATCACTGTTCATATACAGCCGATGATGATGCTTCTCATGTGCACAGTACCGTATGCTGGAGATGTACACAACCACCTGTGCTGGAAATAAATGATTTCATAACTTTCTTTGGTGTCCTACGTCATTATTATGGTCAAGACAGTAATAATATGTGCAAGCAATACTACTGTGAGACCATCGCTATACACATAAACATAGTTCATTAAAAGGATATTCTTAATATGCTTTATCTGGCTCTGAAATGTATCATAGATAGATAGATAGATAGTTGTCCAGTGACCAAAGAGACATGAATAAAATTACATGACTGACATATATTTCTTCCTAATGAGGGATGTAGTGGAGAGTAAACCCACCTAAACTCAATTTACCCATCTTTTTAGCCAGACATGAATCTTTGGGACCTAAATGTACATCATAGTAATAGAAACGAATACAACTTTGCTTGCCAACCAAGGTGGGGATATCATCTTTGGCCTTGTCTAAGACACAAGGAAGAAAATATGTTTAAAAACAATACAGTCATATCACAGATGAAGGTCAGTGCAAAACAGTATTATGCATGATGGCAGTGCAGTGATTAATCTAGCTTTGTTGAGCAGGATGGCAGCAGTAGGCACCACAGACCTCTTACAGGCCTTTTCTCTGCTCAGACCTGAGGGGAGCATCAGCGTCTCACACTCAGGGTGGATGGAGTGTCACTGCCTTTCTGTACATAGCTGCGTTGTACTGGTCACCCAGTTGCTTTTGCTAAAAAGGCTTACTATCTTTCCATCTGTTTTCACAATCCAGCAAATTTTTTTGTCATTGTCATTAATATACAGTGATAAATGACAGTTAAAATTAAATATATTATTTTTGTTTGATATTGACAGCTGTTTGGGGGATTATTTTATGGGGAAAAAATCTTTTTTTTTACTGTACTGAAAGGCTTAATAGGTAGCCTGATGTCTACTTTATCTACTTTATCACTGTAACGGTTAAACAAATCAAGTGCAAAATATAAATTAATGTATATATACTACATGATACAAATGTTGTATTATTTGACCAATTTTAAAGTTTTATTAAAAAATTTTTTCCTGAAATCCACCCTGAATCCACCCTTCTGCTAGGATCAGTATAATCCTGATCCCTTTTTGGATCAAAGGTATCCCAATCCTACTAAAAAGTTTTGAACAACACATACTGAAGGTTTGATCCAGATCAAAACCAAGATTGGATTACGTGATCTAATCCGATTTCAGAATCCTTTTTTTCTTTTGAACAACCCATTTTGAAGATTTGATCCAATCCGATCCGCCAAAATCCGATCAGATTACTTCTGAACAACTGCAGTCTGTACACAGAGCCATGTCGTCTAGATCAGTGGTTCTCAAACCTTTTCACATTAAGGACCCATAACCCATAACTGACACAAATTAGACCACGGACCCCCATTTGATAAGATTTTGTCCCAGGGTCCCCCATCTGATAAGATTTTTGCTTTCAGATGTTTTATTACAGAAAGTGTATGAAACCCATGACCAAAATAGTCATACATTCTGTCATTGTGTTACTTATGGATGGAATTATAGTGAAATTAAATTATTCCCCTTTTTGCTGGGGACCCCTTGGAACCCCCTCAAGGACCCCTGGGGGTCCCCGGACCCCACTTTGAGAACCACATTATCACTGATTCTGCGCAGTGCGCGTCTCCATTCTTCATGACGTCATCTGACGTTTCCCAGCAGAATCCAGGAAGTGGATCGCTAGCTGTTGTTTTTGTTCGATAGATCGCCAGTCTCCAGTCTTTTACGATTTAATTTGTCGTATTTTTGCGGGCCGAAATGGCAACATTTATTTCAGTCCCGTTAAAGAAGTCGTCTGAGGTGGATCTGGTGAAACCACTGTCGAAATTTATCACGGCGACATATCCAGCAGGCGAGGAACAAGGGGAGTATATCCGCTCCGTGGAGGAGTTAAACAAGCTCCGCAAGAACGCGCTGGGAAGGCCGCTGGACAAACATGAGAGCTCGCTGGAGATCCTGCTGAGGTTGGAAATCCTCCTTTTCTAATACAGTTCAACTAGCTAGCATGTTGCTAACTCGGGCTAGCCACCCTCTCACCTGTGGCGGTGATGACTGTCGCTGCCGCACCCAGATGTGTTAGCTTAGTTGCTAACATCGTTTGCTAAAGTTAGTGTAGCTAACGCTAGCCTTTTATCGGAAGTATTTTCCACCGTAATAACTGTGTGTCACGTTTTATTGATGTCAAGTTTCGTTGGCTAGCTAACGTAAACGTAACTATCTAATATAATTTAACTGCCAGATACTCGTGATATGAAAATATCTATGTAAGCCGAACTGGTTGTGATTATGGCCCACTCAGTAGAATCATGCAAAGTAAATTGTGCGTGGCTGATTTGATCAGCATACACCCTCAGCTTGAGAGAGACATTTCAGTATCGTGTGACGACATTAACCAACGTTACCATGATTAACTTTAAAGCCAGGGAGAGTAATTCGTCGTTAGTGAAATAACGTTAGCAGACATGTCCCAAGTCCTCAGCAGCCTCAGACAGAAGTTAGCTACACTCCACCAGTGACATCATCCACCACAGACTGTTCCTCTTTGGGACAGGTATCATCAACAGTTAGGCCCGGAGCCGAGGCCTCCGCTACACTGACAACCAACATGACCAACAAACTGAACCGGAGAGTTTTTCATATCAGCATTCACGGTCGGCTAGCTAGAGATGTCCATGATAAAGTGTGTGTGTGTGTGTGTCAGAGGCAAGCAGAGGGATGGGGACATGGGCTACAGTCTTACAGTCTAGGCATATATGAATGACATGGCTGTGTTTTTTAGGTTTTAGATGACTGCCCCGGCCATATAACATAATATTCATAAAACACATAATAAAATAAAAAGAGAAGAAGAGTGCAG
This sequence comes from Centroberyx affinis, assembly GCF_046629955.1. Lineage (NCBI taxonomy): Eukaryota > Metazoa > Chordata > Actinopteri > Beryciformes > Berycidae > Centroberyx > Centroberyx affinis. The sequence goes on along the minus strand of NW_027281601.1, from coordinate 529,358 downwards.
TGTTGACCTATTTGCATAGAGGAACTGTGACGGAAGTGGGATTTGGATTTGTTAAGCAAAGTTCCTCTTTGTGTCCCATGCACTGTCTGCTCAGATTTTGTTACTTGCTGGCTTGCTAATATATCATTGTACAGACTTGGACTGTACAGCTAGTGAACGACAAAACCCTAATGTAAAGGTTACAGTGCTCTTTACTATCAGTTGACCTGGTCTTTATTCATAATATATTTTACATAAGAAAACATGACTATGGTTGTGTGACTTATTAACCAGACATGTATTCAGAGATGATGTGAGCAAGTCACAGAGTTTGCTCTTTTTCTCTCTTCAGTCTCTGTGACTCATGAGTTATTCTTTGCGTTGGGACTGCCCAGATGACATAAATAGCCAATTATGCACCAGGAGAGGGACGGGCCTGCATTTTTTTTCCACCGTAAGCCACTTTCTAGCCACAGTGCTAAGTGGAATTGTCTGGCCAGTGCCAAGATTAGACTTTGACTTGGATCTTGAAAGATAACACCAGCTGCTGTGATATGACTTAAGGTGCTGAGTGTTAGGATAGTGTGCAGTGGAAATGGGGTAATGCAAAATGTCAGCTTTGCCTTTAGCATTATTGTCATAAGGTGTGGGCCTGTGGGCTGGAGGATGAGAGCACGTTAGCACTCTGGGCCTGGTCTTGGCTGTGGAGGGAAGAGGTGGAAGCTAGCATAGCTGTGCTGCGCAGAGTGGGCTGCCGTTGCTGAATGTTAGCATTGTAGCTCCTTGGCTCTCTCCTCATGTTCTCTGTTAGCCATGTGCCAAGTAGCCATGGCGACTGGCCCTATCCCTTTCACAGCCGAGCAGACAGACGGCTATTGTGTCACCATGGTTACCATTGTTTGGTCTGGGACGTTTTGCTTTTCCCCTCAGTTTGCCAGAAGAGACACCTCATCTCGACTTTCCTCTGTGCACATGTTTTGCGTCCATGTTTACATGAATGGGAAACCTAAGGATGACGAGCGCTGCTGTAAACAGGCAGTTCTCCACACAAAGCCGGTCTTTGTTTATGTGTTGTTTGTACTCCAGTCTCCACTCTCTCCAGGCGCAGGAAGTAGGGTTGATAAACTGGAAACAGGGGATTCCCTGACTCGACCCTCTGCATGTTGTCATTCCTAATAATAGAGTGTTCCACATCACTAGCACAGATACTGATAAGGGGCAGAGCTGAGCAGCAGTCACTGTTTTCTCGACTGTGTGCCTCTGTGCACTGCAGCGCACTTGCTTGTCCCGCTATTTTTTCCTGACTCACTGTCAAGTGTCTCTGAAATGACAGAACTTCCTCAAACCACAATACTGCAGTTGTCACACTGCCCCTCTACCCAGTTTCAATTCTGACTATGTTTTTGACTATGGCATACCTTTTAATATTAATAATAATGATAGGCCTAATACCACTAATAATAGTGTTTCCTGTAGAAGTGGTGGTGATTTTGGTTCTGATTCACTCCCGGGCCAATTCCACGATCAATTCCACTGGGTTTTACATTTTATAAATTTGCTCTTAATTGGAATTGGGCGCCACAGCTAAATGAATGTACAAGAAATATGCTAATGCTAATAATGAAGTAGACATTCTGGGCGTCAGTAAAAAAAAAAAAAAAATCTTTTGCCAGTGAAAAAAAGATGTTATATGTTGCATGGAAACCAACCAGAGCAACTCATTTGGGGTCTTGACTGATTGTTTTATGAAAACAGGGTCTAAATCTTAATCTTGCTCTTTCTTTCTCTCTACAGATACTATGACCAACTGTGTGCCGTAGAGCCCAAGTTTCCCTTCTCTGAAAACCAGGTAATTGATTAGATCGCAGGTGTACAGTGTGTCTGTTTGTTACACTTGCCAAGCAGAAGAACTTGAACACAAACCCTCTCTGTTTCTGCAGCTCTGCTTAACCTTCACATGGAAAGATGCCTTTGATAAAGGATCACTGTTTGGTGGCTCAGTCAAACTTGGTAAGTGCAACCTCTCATTAAAGGGTAAGGCTGGTGTTTTTAATGCATTGCTTACCATCAACAAATCCTATGAAAATAACAAAATCAACAATGCGTTTGCTCTACTCCCGTTACTTTCTGACTTCCCACGTACCGTTTTTAGCCGTCAACCCGGAAGTCATTGGCTCCAATTGTAAGCAAAAAACCTTGAAATACAACTCACAAAGACTATGGGCCCTATCTTACACCCGGCGCAAAGCGCAGCACAAGTGTTTCCAACCGACGCAGTTGTTATTTTCACATCCAGTGCCCACGTTGTTTAAATAGCAAATGTACTTGCGCCCATCTGTGCGCCCATGGGCGTGTTGGTCTTAAAATGAGGTGTGGTCAGGCGCATTGTTGGCGCATTGCTATCTTGAGGCAGCGGAAAGCGATTGTGCCATTGACCAACAAAAACCTGGTCTAAAGTCAATGGCGCAGTATTTTCCTGATATTTAAAGGGCGCATTATTCAGATAGTAAGATGCGCCTACATCTGTTGTGTTATACAAACTCAAAAACTAAGAATAATATGATGCCCATTGTTATTGCCACACAATGACCCACAGCATCAATCAGTTCTCTCTCTCTCTCTCTCTCTCTCTCTCTCTCTCTCTCTCTCTCTCAAACACACACACACACACACAACGTTACCATGCAAAATAGAAAAATAGGATCATCTACTAATTTGCACTTTACTTCGTTCCTGACATGCGTTTTGTTGCCAAATTGCCATATGCTTTCACCATTACGCAATGCCAAATGCCAAAAACTGTGTCCCTCTCACCATTACGCAATGCCAAATACGCAATGTGCATGTCCCGTTAACCATAATCACACATTGCCAATTGCTAAATACGCAACCTACAACCAAGAAAAATAAAACAGTAAATATGTAAAAAGCAAAAAGTCATGAAAATAAACTGCAAAGGCATCTTCCCTTCACCTGACGTACAACATAGGCCTATCCGATGCACACACACATCGCCCTTGATTGGTCAGTAGCCTACATACATATTTTATGTACCCTTGTGCATCAGTATTTATTACCTTGAGACATTCAGTCCAAATGCCTAACACCTTGAATTTGTCGGATTTAATTGTGACAAACTGGGTCTAAAAGACTGTAATGCACTTAGGCTACTTGAGACTAATTCACACCATGTCAGCCTATAATGACATATAGATGCTTTTTGGACGTTTGTTTCTCCAACTTGCCGAATCCGCCATTTAAATAGCAGTGCGCCAAGGTGCAAGCGCACCTGGCTTTTAAAGGGAATGGGAGATGACACTCTGATTGGTTTAATTCATGTTACGCCCAAAACACACCTATGATTAATTAAGAGACTAAGTACAACCCCTTTGCGCCGCGCGCCTTACTTTGCACCCAGATTATGCGCCGTTTAACTAGCAAAAGTGGATTTGGACATGACCTAAATGCACTTGCACCATGCGCTTTAGACCATGCGCTATGGATCGTTTAAATAGGGCCCATAGTTTCAATTTTAAAAATCGCTAACTGTTACCACGAAAAGTCAGACTGTTGTAGTTATTACCAAATCAAATTCAAATGGGAACAAATTCTTCATTATGCCGGGGACTATTTTCAGTGCTACGGAACTACTTTCCTGAGATCGCAAAGTCATAGCTGATTTTGTAATTTTCATAGGATTTGTTGACGGTAAGCAATGCATTAAAAAACACCGGCCTTATCCTTTAAGCTTGTGTCCGTGCCAAAACATGTGTGCCCGTAAGCGTTTGCACACACAGCTTCAGCTGCAATTAGCTTCTGAAGGAGGAAACCTGTTGGAAGAGATGCATTCACTGCCTCTCCCTCTGGGCACATACCTGTTTCTCTCTCTCTCACGCGCACGCACACACCTAATCAGACACACAGCAGTAGTGTTGTTGTGCGTGCTAACAGGACTGACAGGGTATGTCTCACTGGGGTTTGAAGAACACTAGTTTGTGTGTGTGTATTGTAACATAAATGTGTGTCAGGATCAGAAATTATCAGGGACTCAAAGTAAAAATGCTCTTGAAACATCAGAAAGTACCAATGAAATTAAAAACAAGAGGGCAAAAAAAAGCCTCAATATTGGAGTGCCCTTTTTTGCATTTCACACCGTTCAATTTTTATGCATTGAGTTCATTCGTGAATCTGACTACTGTCCCTCATGAGCCACCATAGGTGATTCATGGGAGCCTATGACCATGGGATTTTTTCTAGTGCATTCTGGAATGGAGCAGGTTTTGGTCAGAAAACAACTGAGCACACAGCATGAGACTGGTTGGGCTCTCGGTTCTGTTAGGCCTGCCATGAGTTTCCAGCAATGGGAAAGAAGTTGAAGCAAATCTATAAAGGCACATATTGAGTGTTTATTTGCCAATGTGGAATGCAAATGTATTATTTCGTAGTTCAGTCAATTTTCCCCCAAAAGGCACCAAAATGCCCCTAAAAATTTAATCAAGGGAGCAAAAAACACTGCTCTGAGAAAAGTTAGTTTCTTAGTCTGATGTTTGTGTGTGTGTTCGTGTGTTGCAGCTTTGGCCAGTCTGGGCTATGAGAAGACGTGTGTGTTGTTCAACGCAGCGGCGCTGGCCAGTCAGATCGCCTCAGAGCAGAACCTGGACAGCGACGAGGGACTGAAGGCTGCAGCCAGATACTACCAGGTGGGTCTACTGCTGCATGGTTAAATACTACCAAGCAGGTCTACAACAATGTAGGTAGTCAGTGTTATACTTACCCAGTCTCCCCAAGTGGTGGTGTTTGTTTCCAGAAATGTGTATAGAAATATGTCTTGATGCTCAGCTATTAGAGGTGTGCAGTAATGACTGGTGGTCTGTTTTTTTTGCAATCCAATAACCTCTACCTTATTATCTGAATTTTGTGAGTGGCAATAGTGCATATTCGCCCTCTCACTCACCTCTCTGTCTCTTTCTCCATCTCTGTATATCTGTATTTGTCTCTCTCTACTTTTCTTTGTCTCTCTTTCTCTCTGTTTCTATCTGTCTGTCTCTCTGTCTGTCTCTCTCTTTTTATATCTCTCTATATAGCTGGCCAGCGGAGCGTTTGGCCACATCAAGGACACGGTGCTGTCAGCGCTGAACAGGGAGCCCACCATGGACATCTCCCCAGAGACCGTGGGCACCCTCAGCCTCATCATGCTGGCCCAGGCCCAGGAGGTCTTTTTCCTCAAGGCCACCTCAGGTACGCACAGGAGAGACGCACTGACGACCTTGTGCAACTGCACCAGTTGCCCTCCATAGTTTCTTTGTTGTCTAGTCATGCACACTCTCACAGAAGTCAAGAATTTGGAGGATATATGGACTGTTACAGTATATGTTGGATGGACTCATCATTGAAGTGTACCACTATTTTGTGTCAACAAATGTGTCTGATACAGTTTGAGTCTCTATGGAGACTGGTGTCACAAATCTACCCATCAAGGACACAGAATACTTTGAATTTATAGCATCTTTAATATGTGCATTCATATGCGGTGTTTCCCCCAAGATTCCCCCCACAGTTCCTATGCATGACACATGTGAAGCTTTTATTATGATATAAGCTCCCATTTTCAACATTAGACTTATATTTGTCTTCTGAGTGGGCAGTAAGAATAAATTCATTCATTAATTTTACTAGACATGAGGAACATTTCAGTAGGTGGATATAGTTGCACTGATGTGAGATGAATGGAAGGAAAATACTGCAGTGCACAAGGGAGAGCAGCCAAACACTGAGAGGTTCCACTGTTATGCAGCGTGAATGCGCGGCCGAGCCTCAGTAATCAGTTAGCAAAGCGAAGATGGTCTCATGAACTTGTGATGTTTTGACACGACTGGGTGATCCACAGTTTGATATGCAGACTTTGCTGGCTGCACGGCTTTAAAAGTGGCTTGTTTACCTAACAGATAAAATGAAAGATGCCGTCATTGCTAAGCTGGCCAATCAGGCAGCAGATTTCTATGGTGACGCCTTCAAGCAATGCCAGTACAAAGAGAACCTTCCCAAGGTATGTGTAGGACACACACACACACACACACACACACAGATACATATATGCACACTCACCTAGAAAGAGAGAAAGTGATTGACTTTGCATTATATACAAACACATTCACAGTCAGCCCTGCATTCACAGTGTGGTGAAGATGCATATAGAGTTTGGATTTTGTATGGTTGTGTGTCCATGTGTGTCCGAATGTGTGTATATTGTGTGTACTGAATGTGTGTATTTGTGAAAAATACATTTGCAGAATGGTCCTCAGGGTGTCCAAATCACAACTTCTCTCTGTCCTCATTGGTCCATTTCCATTCTCTTTTCATTCTGATTGGTTTGTTACTGTTAAGCTGCCTTTTGATTGGATCTCTTCTCACCGTTCTGCTTGATCTCTTATATCTAACAATGGGCTTCTGAAAAACCTACTGACCTGTCTTACATCATGACCGATAACACACACACATGCAGACCTTACCTCCAGTGTAAAGCTACATAAGGAATAGTTTTGAGACTGATAAAACCAAAGCAAAGTGTAAAATAAGAAATAACCAGTTAAAAATCACAGCCTAGGCTCTTTGAACAAAGTTTAAAATTTAGCTACAATATCACAAGCACTTGCACTTCTGTCCCTGCTCTGTCATCAGATGTTCTGTGTAATAAAGCTGCGTGCCACATCCCTCACGTACTTTTTTCCGCTCATTCTCGCCAGTCACTGACTCTTCCCACATTAGTTTGTAGTTTCTCATTTACACATGTGGAGTGGTGACGAATGCAGACGTTACGCCGTGTGTAGACACAGGAAGTGAGGCAGGGAAAGGAATCCATATCAGCATCATTAGAGCAGCAGCCTCTGAGTTCCCTCTGAATACCTGAACTCAAACAGATACACATGCACCCACCACACACTCGCACACACACACACTTGCACGCACAGATGGCTATGGGACGTTTGATGGTTTGGCGGATGTTGCTGAAAGGTTAAACACTCATGGCCTCTTCTGTTCTCTCTCTCGTTGTCTTCCTTTCTTTCTGCATCCCTCGTGGTGGCGGTGGTTGTGTGTGCGTGTGTGTGTGTTTGCGCACTTCTGACTGCTTGTGCCTGTTTGTGATTGGCTTTCGTGGTGTCATTTGTGATTTGACCTCGCTGGTGTGTGTCTGCTGTTTCGTGGTTTGCCTTGCCGTTGTGCGTGTGTGCATATATATCTGTTTGTGTGTGTCTGTGTGTTGCTCTGTGGTTGCCTCTCCCTGGTCAGTATTTTTATTTTCAGGAAGTGCTGCCAGTGCTGGCGGCTAAGCACTGCATCATGCAGGCGAACGCCGAGCTGCACCAGAGCGTCATGGCCAAGCAGAAGAAACGCTTCGGAGAGGAGATCGCTCGCCTGCAGGTACACGGCTTTCACGCAACTTTCACATATTGTCCCACACTGCCAAACACTCTCAGCAATTCATCTATCATCTCCAGGTGATGGGGCCACCCATTCATCTTCATTTAGATAAACTGTAACAACTTTAATGCCTTGTGTAATGTTCAAAACACTTGGAAGCTTATTAGGTCAATTCAGACATTTCTTTCTGTGTTCCACATCACAACTTGCAAACTCCTTTTCGTTCCTCCTTTTTTCTCACTGTTGCTTTGTCACTGTAGCACGCAGCAGAGCTGGTGAAGACGGTGGCGTCTCGTTACGACGAGTACGTGAGCGTTAAGGACCTGAGCGATAAGATCAACCGGGCCCTGACCGCTGCCAAGAAAGACAATGACTTCATCTACCACGACCGCGTGCCCGAGGTCAAGGACCTGGAGCATATCGGCAAGGCTGCGCTGGTCAAAGCCACCGCCATCACACCCCCACTCAGCCAGAAGTTCTCAGGTGGGATACACAGACACTCACACACTTTCTGATTCAAAAAAACAAAAAGCATTTGACACGTGACAGCTGTATGAGACACAAAGATTGGGGTTTTAAATTGCAAGTGAGGACGGCGTGCCATAGCCCTTTTCAGTTTTTGATCCAGATTAGATTAGAAAACTTTAACATTGTCTGTGATGCTATTTGTTGTTCAGCATGAAAAAGCATAGTTACAATCAACAGTCAACTCTCATTTCAGCAATGTCTCCAGAATTATCTATAACTATACTTACTATACTTACTAATGGATAAGGCTGGGTATTGGCAAGGACCTCACGATACGATACGTATCACGATACATTGCGATACGATACATATTGTGATACATTGCAATACTCTACATAATTTACTGAAAATTTAAAAATAGAGCTGAAAATACAACTTGCTGTGTACCACCTGGGTAGTCTAATATGTACATCACATTATATTGATAACTCAGGTGACAAATTGAGTCAAAACCATTCAATTCAAAGGGATTTGAGGGAAATTTAAGGACATTTTAAATCCGTTTATAACATGAATAATTTTTTTTAATGTATCGATACGAGGGGCTGGAAAATCAATATAGTATCATGGCAAAAAATATTGCAATAGTCAGCTGTATCGATTTTTTTGCACAGCCCTAGTAATAGATTAAGTAGCATTGTGTAATGTCAGTAAAGTGCATTATGTGATCGTTTTTGTAAGGTGCATTACAATGGATAGAGATTATTTGTGTGGTCCCAGCCCTCGCCACAGTCTGGTTAGCTCAGTGACAGCTGAAGCAATGAATGATGCTGTGTTCCAGAGAATTGCAATGCAATTGAACGGCTCTTCTGGTCGTAATTCCAAGTAGGAAACTCTAGCAAAATTTCTCAACCCAGAGGTTTCTGAAATGCAATGATCTGACATCACATCAACATGGAGGCATACGCTGTGAAACTCTAAACAGCATTACTTTTAACACAATAATCCTCAAAATACCCTTGTTCAATTTTCAGCATTGTTGTGACCTTAAATCTATCAGAACATCTATGTGGCAAATGGTTAAATATACAGATTTGAAATGTAAAACTGTACTTACAGTCGTTAACATTCTGGTTTTGAGGCTGGAAGATGTCAGTGATGATCTTGTCTGCCACGCACTCGATTTCTCCTTTTTTTTTACCAGCAGTTTGTTGTGCTCATCACTTATTGTGCTTTTGTCTGCAGACTTGTTTGAGAAGATGGTTCCCATGGTGGTGCAACAGTCCATGAGCGTTTACAGCCAGAGGAAGGCCGAGACTGTCAACAGACTGGTGGGAACTATGAGGGAGGCCACCAACCTCTGCAACGGGTACGGGCTGCGTGTGTGTGTGTATGTCTGTATGGTCGTGTGTGTCCATATGTCCCTGTGTTGGCTGCTCTTTGTGCATGTCTGTGTATGTGGGGGTGTGTGTGTGTGTGTGTACAGGTGTGTTTGCTTGTCTTCCTGTGAGCATGTCCATGAGTGGTTGTGTCTCCCTACATATAGGGATATTAAATATTAATGGCATAATGGTGTTCAAAATACCAATAACGGGTCGATACCAGGCCTAAGTACTTGGACTGAGTATCAGTGTACTGCCTAAATAACAGCCAAGCACTAGTACCACGCTGTTTGACAATAGTGATAAATGCTTAATAAATTATTCCACCCCAAAAACCCTTGGAACCTTTTGGAATTGCAATAGTTTGATAACTTTTTTTCGATTTCCTATATATAGCCAAAACTTTCAACGTTCAAGAGCCAAAGTTTTCAGGTCATTACTCAAAATGAACTTTGTGAATACTGCTTGGTCAAAACATGGTGACTGACAGAAGATGTTTGTCTGTCCGTCAGGGTTTTGGCATCCCTGAACCTGCCAGCAGCTCTGGAGGACCTGTCAGGAGACTCTATCCCACAATCCATTGCTGAGAAGGCCAGAGGCATCGTGCAGCAGGGAGGACTGCAGAGCATCGAGCAGCTGATCAGAGACCTGCCTGAACTACTGACCCGCAACAGAGAGATCCTGGATGAGGTAGGTGGTAGAAAGATCCTAATCCTAAACCCACTTAAAAACCAGAAGGCACTTTGTAGAGTGCAAAAACTTTTTGAAATGTCTTGCCATCAGACAGACGAGTGAAAACATAATCTCCGTCCAACGTAGTTGGCGGAGGTAAAAAGCCTCAGACAAAATGTCCTAATTTCCCCAAAAGGTAGTCAGTTCTGTCCTACAAAGCCAAAGAATAGTAATTGCATAACTACTGAAGCTGAGAAAAATTAAGGATTGTTGGAACAGAATAAAACGGTGTATTATTTAATAGCATTTCTGGATAGAATTCTTGTTGGTATGAAATCTAAACACTGCTCATGACTTTTGACCTTTTGAAAAACACAAAAAACAATTATTGCTGTTTGGCAGAATAGTTATGTTGAGAACTCCATGGTGGCATATTAAGAGAGAACCAGAAACACAGCAAAACACAGCAAAAAACACACAGCACTCCCCGAGCTGCTGAATCTCTAAAAAAGTCCAACTTTGTGTCTCAACTTTCCTTAAAGATGTGCATTGTTAGGATGTTTCTGTGTCCCATACATATACACAATATGTGTGTGTCTGTCCATCAGTCTCTGAAGATGCTGGATGATGAAGAGACGACAGACAGCGAGCTGAGAGCCAAGTTCAACCAGCGCTGGAACAGAACCCCCTCTGGGGACCTGTACAAGCCGCTCCGCGCAGGTACACACACACACACACACACACACATATACACGCGCACACACATGCACACACGCACACAGTCTTACTTATGTCACTTTTGGGGTATTTACATAGACTTACATTCATTTCCTGGAGAATTACCCTAACCCTAACCACTACTTGCCTAAACCTAACCCTAACCTTAACCACTGACCCAAAAATCGTTTTTTCTTTTCAAATGCTTTTTACCAATTGGGGACACGGCTTTTGTCCCCAATTGCACAAGCCGTCCCCAATCAACTGGTCTTAAGTCTGGTTTTTGTCCCTGAAAGTGACTTAAGTCATACCCCCCCCCACACACACACACACACACACACACCCTGAAAACATTTCATACATATTTGCTTTTTGCCACACCCATGAGTTAATGAAGTATGTTTTCATCAGACTGTGTACTGTTACCGCACACAGGATCAATAAAGAAGATGATCATGTAGATATCTTATGAACATATCTAGACTGGAATTCAAACATTCCTTCTGCACCTCTCCTCTCCCCCTCTCCCTGCCTCCTTTTCTCCCCCCTTCACTCTCATCCTCTCTCCACCTCCTCCTCTCTCCCTGCAGAGGGCGCCAACTTCCGCAGTGTGCTGGACAAGGCGGTGCAGGCGGACCAGGTGGTGAGGGAGCGCTACAACATGCACTGTGACATGATCGCCCTGCTGTGTAAACCAGAGAACGAGCTCATCGCGGCCATCCCCTCTGCCAACCCAGCCAAGACACTGCAGGGCAGCGAGGTCCGTCTGCCTGCCTGTGTCTGTCTGTGTTTTTGTCTCCGTCTGTGTCTGTCTGTGTTTGTCTGCCTGCCTGTGTTTGAATCTGTCTGTTCTGTCTGTCTGTATATTTGTGTGCATGTCCAGTTAAAGTAAACCTAAAGTTTTTATTGTTAGGGTAAGGTTTTTTTGCAGTTGTGGTTAGAGTAAGTGCAACCTCATCCCAAGGTGTTTTGTGTTCCAGATAAACACTCAATCCTGTAGTAAAGAAACACCTGGTGTGCGTTGTGTACTTTGTGGCCCTGTCCCTCCTCCCTCCAGTAGCTCCATTTTTCATTTTGTTTGCTGACTTTGCATTGTGTTCCACTGGGGAACTAAAATAACCAAGCAAGCAGAACTGGGAGAGGGGCAAGGAAGAAAGCTATGCATCCACTCTAGACCTACTTCCAGTGAAAAGCAGAAAGGGCCAGTGTTAAAGCATATATTGCAGTAGTGAGGATAATGGTTAGGGGTCAGGGAATGAATGCAAGTCAGTGAAATGTACTCAAAGCAATTGAAGTACCGTTGTGTAAATGTCAAAGTGCACGTCAACAAGCATTTGTGGTGGTCTATTCTTAGAGTGTGTGTGTGTGTGTGTGTGTGTCTCCACCAGGTAGTGAACGTGCTGCGCTCCCAGCTGACCCAGCTGGACGAGGTGAAGAAAGAGAGGGAGGGCCTGGAGGTGGAGATCAAGTCCGTGGCCTTTGACATGACCACCAGCTTCCTGACGGCGCTCGCCCAGGACGGGGCCATCAACGAGGAGCAGCTGTCGCTCGGCCAGCTGGACCAATCGTACGGAGCGTACAACCAGAGCGTACAGGCCAGTCTTCGCAGGCAGGAAGAGCTGCTGGGACAAGTGCAGGTACACACACATTGAGAAAACTGATGTTAATTCATAAACAAAGCACTGATGATGCTCATATATAGAGAGGCGGAGTGCGGCAGTCCAGGTTGAAGCTCGTGTGTCGACAATCTTCTGCCCTGCTTAAGTGAATTTCCATACGGGGATCAATAAAGTATTATATTACATCATCATTAAAGGAAAAGCACATGTAAGCATTTAAAACAAACATACGCAGATAAGGTCCAAAGAGGGTTCAAACTGACTGGCAAATTGTCCTTTTATAATGTGTTCATGTATTTGTTTTTATTTGTTTGCTTTTGTATAAATATATTTGTTCCTCATCATTACACTCTGGATGTAACGGGCTCTACTGTTACTGTCTGGGCAACTTTTTCCCCATGCTTCACAAAATATCAGTGCAAAGTCCTGTACAGATACAGTATATACACACACAGACACAAATCTACACATATGATCCAGCAAGAGGTTAACCCATTCAGCCTGTGTCTTCCTCCAGACGTCCCACCAGGAGTTCAGCAGTCTGAAGCAGTCCAACTCGGAGGCCAACGACAGGGAGGAGGTTCTGAAGAAGCTGGCTTCGGCCCATGACAGCTACGTTGAGATCAGCAACAACCTGCGCGAAGGCACCAAGGTACTCACTCAGCACAACACCGGCACGCAAGCCTCAGCAAGGAAGCACTGTACTGCAGTAATGCATATCTTGTCAGAAACTTTACTTTTATTTGTTTTGTGCGTCAAGGTGGTTTGCAAGCCAGGTAATTTATTTTTGTCCCCTTTGTTTCCCCCTCTTCAGTTCTACAACGACTTGACAGAAATCCTGCTGAAGTTCCAGAACAAGTGCAGCGACATCGTTTTCGCCCGCAAGACAGAGCGGGATGAACTGCTTAAGTATGTACTCGCACAGTTATAATAATGTTTTTTTTTTCTTTTTGATTGGGTTGATGTGGCAGATCATATTAGCTAGCCTGGAAAGGTAAGGAGTAACTTTAAGCCTATAAGCAGTTTTTGCTGGAGAATGTTGTATAGATGTAAGGTATAGGGGAAAGTTTGTTTCTGAGACTCAAGTTTGCTCCTGGGCCAATTCCAGCATTAGCTTCAGTAGGTATTGCAGTTTAACAATGGCTCTTATTTTGATATTTAGATTGTGATATATGGACAACTGCAGTGTGATGGCAGTTGTCATTGCTTTGGTGGGCCAACTGAACAATAAGGGCAGATTATATATATTCTTTGTTTTTAGCTGTGGGGGGCTGCTTCAGCTAAATGAATATAAACACGGGTAGGGGCAGTGGTTGTGATGTTGACGGGATGATGTGATTATGGTTTCCAGGGAGCTGCAGCAGAGCATTGCACGAGAGCCCAGCGCTCCATCCTTCAGCGTTCCCGCCTATCAGAGTAACCCCACCCCCACCGCTGCCGGCCCAACCCCTGCACCAGGACCGTCTTTGTGAGTAGCCAGTTACCGCAGGGAAACACTGACTACCATTCAAGTAGATCTACCGTAAGGCCGACAGTCGTTTACTGACCTGTCTGTTCTCTCTCCTCCCTCCGTCCTCCAGGCCCAGCAGCCCCAGCAGGCCCCAGCGAAGCCCCAGCCCCCAGCCAGGCCCCTCCTCCCAGCTTCTCCCCCCAGGCAGCCACCACCACACCCAGCATCCCACCAGCCAACGCCCCTCCCACCGGCAACCCCCCACCCGTGGCCCCGCCCTCCCAGGCCCAGGGACCACCTTACCCCACCTACCAGGGCTACCCAGGGTGAGTTTCCCATCACAACCATCAGTTCTGAATTAGAGTTTGGCCCGTATCACTCTAGATAGTGAGGTCAGGATGGGGTAAATGGGATAATTTTTGGATTACTTGCTGGTTAACGCAGCTACTCCTGTAGATTTTGTCTCTTATCAGATCAAAACCAGTTAAGTCCAGTTAAGGCGACTTCTGTGTGCTGGATCTGGTGATACACACTTTTTAGACTGAAATGACTTCTAACAAACAAATATTTGAAGTTAGTTGAGCATTAATGTTTTTGCTCACTCTCACTTGTGATTTCTCTCCTGTTGTGTGTGTGTGTGTGTGTGTGTGCAGGTACTACCAGGTGCCTATGGGCTACAATCCCTATGCTTACGGCCAATACAACATGCCCAACATGCCCTACATGCCCTACCAGGCAACTCCAGGACAGGGGGGCTACCCCGGCGCCCCCCCAGCCGGACAGCCTTACCCCGGCTACCCCAGCAACCCCCCCAGCAACAGCCCTACTACCCCCAGCAATAACTCTCTCTCTCTCTCTCTCTCTCTCTCTCTCTCTCTCTCTCTCTCTCTCTCTCTCTCTCTCTCTCTCTCTCTCTCTCTCTCTCTCTCTCTCTCTCTCTCTCCCCATCCTCCCATTCCTTTCCTCACCTGTTAACACCAAATGGAATAAACTTACTAGCCCCAGCAATAACAGTCACCCCCCCCCCCCCCCCCTCTTCTCTGTCTCGCTCAGTAACAGCAGCCACATAAACCCAAGTGAAGGGCGACCTCAAAGCTGCTTTACACTTCTTCCTAATCCCTCCCTCGCTCTCTGCCACCCCTTTTTATTTTGCCATCCCTTATTCTATCTTTCACTGAGGCTTCCTTCCATCTCTACCCTCCCTTCCCTCTCGTCCTCGATAACATTTTGCACTTCAGCTTTCTGACGGCACTCTTCCACCTCTCTTCATCTCCCATCTTCCCTTGTTTGCCCATGCACTAACTCCCTCCTCTCGCCTGTATTTTTTATGTACTCCTTTTCTAATGATTTTGTTGATTCTTTAATTTAAATCCTAACTGGTTTCCATTGATAACTGACTCCTTTGTCTGGGCTGGACCGCTGTACAACACTAGAGGAGCCGCACAGGACTCTGGGATAGCAGTTCCTGGAGGGGGTGTGGCTTACAGGCATGTTTCATGACTTGGGAGTGTGTGGGTGGGTGGTCATTATCAGTGATGTCACCGAAGGGAGGGCACGGCCACATCCTCACTCCCCCACCCAAGCAACCCCTAGTGCTTCTTTATCAACTATATTCCTATTTTTGTAATGAATACTGATGCATCGCCGATGTATAAAACCTATAAAAACGAATGGCCTGTAGGTTTTCTAATGTAGATGACGACTGTTGAGAGATCCTCTCTCTTCTCTCTCTTTTTCTCTCTCTCTTCTCTCTCTTTCTCACCCAGGGAATGTTGGCATATTTCTGTGTTACAATCAGAGGCTGTACATGGTTGGTACAAGTGGGAGAAAAGGTTATATGATATATATATATATATAAATAAGACTCTGTGGTTAACCAAGACACTCTGTGTGCTGCACTCTCATGCTCTTTGTGTTTATTTTTTTCTCAGTTCTAATGTGATTAAATAAAAAAAATCTCTGTATATCAGCAGCATTCTGTTTGTCTTTGTGTGTGTGTGTGTCCGTACATATCGAGCATGCGTCTGTGTTAATTCGTGGACCAGCCAGAAGGGGGCAGTCCTGCAGCTCACAGGCAGAGCAGCGGGCCGAGTCTTTCACTTGCGGCTGCCGCTGTTGTCCCATTCAGCCAATCAGGGAGGGAGTTGTTCCATCCCACCAATCGGACGCCTTTTGACCTCCTGAGCGTTTGGGGGCAGATCCATTTAGATGACATGCAAATTATGTTCCAGCGAGGTCGTGATCTCATCCAATCATATTTCCCCGCAGGTGATTTCTCCACAGACAGATTTCATCCCCAGATATTTATTCAGTGTCAGGAGACGCTAATGATTTCACATATCTCCTCCCTGTGTTTGTGTGTGTATGTGTGTGTGTGTGTGTGTGTGGCAGGGAGGCAGATGGCAGCGCAGTGTGATGTCTGGAAGGATGCATGGAGATGTTGGCAGAGAGCTGCTGGTCCCCTGCCTGCATCCATCACTCCACCTCTCTCCATTTTCCCCTCTCTTCTCTCTGTCTCATCTGTCTTCTGTCTCCACTTCGTACCGGCTCAACTCTTTAAAAAAAAAAAAAAAAAAAAAAGCCTCAACCACATTTCACTTCATTTCATTTTCCCTTAGTACTCTCATCCTTTGTGTTTTTTTTCCCCTCTCTCTCTCTCTTCATCATATTTCCCTTGCTGCTAAGCTCTTCCTGTTTACCACCTGTCTTTCTATCCTCAGCTGGTCTCTCCACCTTTTCTTTTTTTTTTCTTCTCTCTTGGCTCGTCTGTCTTTTGCTTACCATCCGTCTGTCCCTGCTGTCCAAGCCACAAATCGTTGGCAGTGAGTTGTCTTCACTGGTCAACGTCTCTTGGCTCATAAATGTCTCATAACATCATGTCAGTCTCCAGTGTGTGTGTGCGTGTGCGTATGGGTGTGTTTGCTGGAGAGTAAAACTATGAGGGAAAGATACACACTTTTTAATCAGATCTAACAGCTCATATCTCCTCCTGCAAATGACGGAACACACACACACACGCACACACTTCCATCCTCTCTCTCTCTCCCCCCCCCCCCTCTCTCCTCTCTCTCCCCCTTCTCTTTCTATAGCATACCGTTGCTGTCAAAGCCAATTGTACCTCTGAATGTGTTTATCAAAGGTGTCTGTGCGTCTCAGGCACTTAATTTTAACCAGGCGTGCTCCACCAGAGGAGTGTCATATTTTAATTGGTCTGAAACAGAATAAAGGCAGGGAACAGAGCGCCGTGGTGACAGGTATTAATTACCTTCCGCCTAATGGCTCACAAACTCAGCACTCTGCCATATTGGTGCTCACACTATTCTTACTCCCCCGCTCTTCCCTCTTCCCTTCTCTCTGTTCCTCACTGTGTCTGCAATGAGGCCCGACCGACGACTGTTTCTTTGTGTCTGATGCGGATAATTAAGTAGATAAATTAATTAGGGGTCCAAGCACGTAGTGCTGGAACCCTATTGTATTTGCTGGAATTATTCTTTCTTTCTTTCTTTCTTTCTTTCTTTCTTTCTTTCTTTCTTTTTCTCCGCTAAAAGTATCTGCAGCTCAGAAACCGTAAGTCCTACAGCGGCCATATTCGGCAGGTGGACTCCTATGGCGCACCCTACTCAGGCAAGGCAGCCCATGCACATTGGCCAGATGGTGGCGCTATAACAAGCAACTTTACATTTTGGCTAATAACTTCTTAACTGTGTCATATACTAAAAATTATTGTGTTCCTAGATTCTAAATTGCTGAGTCCAACCCATATATCACTTTCAATGTCCACCATATTGCATTGTCCACCATTTTGAATTATTTAAGAAACACTTTTTTCACAACTCCTCCTAGGCCATTCATCCAATTCACATGAAACTTGGTGTGGAGAGTCTTGGGACCGTCCTCTTTCAAAGTTGTATAAAGGTTATTGATAGATCAAATGGTTTGGCTTTTATCGACCAATAACCTTTTAACGAAACACGGCATAACACTAAATTGGCCATAATTGATTAACCATTCATCTAATCAAGCCAAAATTTTAAACATGTTGAGAAGTGTTGCGTGAACACACCCACAAAGCATTTTTTCTCTACCACTAGTTGGCGCTACAAAAGCAAAAAGTTCTTATCTCACAATTGACCTCATAGATTTTTATGAAAATGTATACACGTTCTAGGATGATGTCCAAGTCAATCCATGAAATTTGGTCATTATTGAGTGGGCGTGGCTTATTGCATAATAACTTCATTGGTATTAAAGTCACAACTTCAAAAATTCATTAAAAATCAGCCGTATGTCCTAGAGACCTGACATTTTCAGAACATGTCAGCTGAAGTGAGATAAATCTTTCGTACACTGGCACCTACCCCCGATTCTGAAGTCGCCCCCCTCTGTTTACAGCAAAAACTGACTGTGATCCCACAGTGTTGTCCTCCTAAACTGTATGTTACAGGAAAAAAACAACATGATTTTTGAAATCGCCAGACCTTAATCAGTAAACAGCCCAAAAATTATAATGATATCTTGAAAACTGAGCGCACAGTAGATGGAAATGTGCAGCTGCAAATAGTTTGATAAATTGACAATGTGATATGTTCAAGATAATTTCATCAATCTTCATTAAATACAAATGATGTCTGTAAAGCCATGTGTAAATTGATTAATGTGGCACGCTAGTACAGTTATAGTATTCTTTCTGAGGCTTTCAATATGGGTTGGACAAGCGCCTGTAACCTATCACTTGTCCCTTTGTTTTGTTTCCCCACTGTACCACACACCGAAGTGGAAGTTGGCAGAGTGGTAAAGCTCAGGTCTTTGGACCACAAGGTTGTGAGTTCGAGCCCTTGATGGACTTTGACCATTTCGAAGTTTCATAAAAAGTACATTAACACTAAATCACACAGTGTTTGCAGGTGTTTGACATCGTCTGTCAATGGCACAATACCTGATTGGCATCACTGCTTGGGGTGTGGCCAGACCTTTCAACCCATAGAGAGCAGTGCAGCAGCAGTTTTCTGGCCCATGTGACTTACTATAGTTTTATTCATTAATGGAGAGCACTACAATGTTCTATAAAGTGATTAGCACTGTCAGTCTGTCAATCATAGGTTGCAGTATCACACTATTTCTCCCTTTAGTTAGTTTCTCCTCACTAAACCTGTAACAGGCGTTTGGCTCAGTAGGTATCGACCTTTCATGTGGAAGGTTGTGTGTTCAAATCCAGACTTGTCCTTTCCAGTCATTAGTCATCAAGGACAAGTAATAGAAAGTTTGGCCGTGAACAACTCTAGCAATGTGGTTGCAATGAAAAGATTAACTTGACAGAAGTGATGGGCCAACACATAAGCCGGTGTTAGGCTGCATGTTTGATCTTCACATGTCAGTTTTTGTGTGTGTCTTTCTACCTTCTGTAA
This sequence comes from Centroberyx affinis, assembly GCF_046629955.1. Classification (NCBI taxonomy): domain Eukaryota; kingdom Metazoa; phylum Chordata; class Actinopteri; order Beryciformes; family Berycidae; genus Centroberyx; species Centroberyx affinis. Next base: position 510,247 of record NW_027281601.1, on the reverse strand, counting down.
TGTTTTGTCTATCTGTCTGTCTTATCAAATTGTGTTTAGACCCCGCAATCGCCGCTTGCGGCTATATTGATAATTAATATTCTCAAACATATCTGCCTATAATCATTTATTTTCATGGTATCATTGAAACATAACACAATTCCTCTCCGATGCATATATTCTGGGCTTCAGGCTAGACATGTTCTATAAAGTATAGCGTACAGTAAATGTGAAAATCTTAAAAATAAGCACGCTGATTTTAGGGCAAACATGGGCTGATAACGTTGCCACACTGATGTATCACTCTGGCCCCAGTATGTATGTTTTTCCTGTTCCATAGAGGAGGGATGCCTGAAATAGCTCTGGTTGACAGGTATAGAGACGCAGTTACTATAACAACTACCTCCTGACTCTCACTCCTCTCTCTCTCTCTCTCTCTCTCTCTCTCTCTCTCTCCGTCCCCCTCACCTCTCCGCTTTTCATTTTCTTTTACCAGCTCCCCCCCCCCCCCCCCCCCCTCACTCTCACCCCCTCACTCTGTGTGTGTGTGTGGGTGTAAAGGGAAGAGATTATGAAAAAGAACTTGACTGCAATGTTCCTTCACACGGAGATGTTTGTGTTGCGAGATAGAAAGGCCTGGCGCCAGCTATTGGATCTAACCTGTGTGGGAGAGAGTAGGCGAGAGTGGGAAGATGAAATATGCTTATACAACGGAGGCAAATAAACCTTTTTATATTCTCTTAGTGTTTCCTTTTTGGTGCTTGCTGCTCTGTCAGGTTGAGCTGCTCCTCTTGTATAATCAAGTCAGTCCTCCAAGCCATGTTTGTGTATGTGTGTGTGTGTGTGTGTGTGTGGGTGTCTTTTGCATGCGCGGTCGCACACACTTGTGTCAGCAAACGCGACAGTGAGGCCAGCAGATATGATAAGTGAATTTCAAGCACGATAGAATCTAGTGGGACTGACATTAGAGAACACACAGAGGGAGAGAGAAAGTGTGTGTGTGTACTGCTGGGAAGAAGACGGACGTCATTGCTGCCACCTGCTTTAGTGGGACAAAGGCCAGACACATACACACACACATACACAAGCAGACAGCCAAGCAGAGGTCAAAGCAATCTCTTAGCATAGCATTAATGATGTGATTTACTTAACCTTCTACGCTGAAGCTATTTCAGCCCCTCCGTTCCCCGGGTCTCCTGTTCCCCCCTCTCATCTCCTCCCTCTGTCCCTCCCTCTGCTTTCATCTCACCGTCTCTGAGTCATCACACACACAGGGTGAGAGGTCAGAGGGAAAAAAAGCTGCCAGAGCTGGACATGCCATAACAATGCAGCACCTGTCAGTGTGTGTGTGTGTGTGTGTGAGTGTGTGTGTACCTGTGTGTGTGTACATGTGCATGCAGCTGTCTCACAGAGTCTGTCATCAGGAGGGGATAGTTGAGATCGGGAACATTTCCAGCTCTTACTGTAAATACAAAGACACCGAGAACATCTGTTTCTGTGTGTGTGTGTGTGTGTGTGCTCGCGCATTATCGTCTACCGCTGTGGCTTGGTAGAGTCGCTTATTGATTGGTTGTGTCGCTTTGTGGCGGGAAATGACACGGCGGATCTCGACACCTGCATGACCCCGACCACAGAGAGCTTCTGTAATGATCTGAGCTCGGCTGCCTGGGTCTAGTGCTGCAACACTTCAGCACTTCACTCAGCTCAGACCTGATCAATAGCACACCCATCAGCCTCTCGCACCACACACATGACAGATACCCTTCCTGTCTGTGTGTGTGTGTGTGTGTATGTGTGTGTGTGTGTGCTTCAGATCAGATAATGAGAGCACCTGTAGAGGTCTGTACTCCCTGCTCTGCTTGTTGCAGAACTTGAAGAATTGAGCTGTGCATCAGGATGCCTGCCTCACTACTTTAATATTGATCCATTTGATGGTGTAAATTGACCACTGGAAGTCCAGTCTGTGTTTTACATATGAAGTTGTGCTGATGCTGACGACTTGCTAGTAAATTCAGGGCATTTCTGCACCGTTCACAGAGTGAAGGGCAATAATTCAGAATTAATTAGGCTGCGATACACAGGGGAAGGCGCAGCCCATAATAAGACATTTAAAACAGGATGGGATCTGGTATCCAAGTGCAGGGTATCCATAGAGACCGTTGCTATGGCGGAGAGCAATCTCACCTCATTAGGAACAAATATAAATAGCCTCGCGACTCGGCTTATGGTCATGATGCCCACAGCAGAGAGAACAGGCTCAGAGGCTTCCAGGTCAACGATACAGACTGAGAGTTGAGCTTGGATGCAAAGGAGGGAGAGATAGATGGAGGAAATGATGGAGAGAGGAAGGAAGGAAGGAAGGAAGGAGGGGAATGAAGAGGAAGATTTGGAGGGAGGGAGAAGATTGAGTTCTCCAGGATGGAGAAAGGGAGGGGGGTGTATGTGTGGGAAAGAAAGAGAAGATGGATCGAGAAAAACTGGAGGGAGAGGGGAAAAGGAGAGAAAGTTTATCACTGCTGTCTGCTGAAAACCTCTCAAATTTCGTTTTCTTTTTTTACTTGAACTGAAATCTTATATGGTTGTTTATGCGGCGAGTGAGCTTCATGACCCCAGGGCCCACGGAGCCCATTCAATACCCAGCACAGGCTTTTAGCAACACATGGTCGGCGATGTGAAAATAGGGCTGTTTTTCTTGATCTCCACAGAACCGACATTTTTGGAGATCGGGCGTTTGCTTCTCACAGCGGCGTAATGAGAAGACAGCGAGATTAGTAGGAGGAAAGGTGAGAGTGGGGGCTGAGAGAGAGAGAGAGAGAGAGTGAGAGAGAGAGAGGTTGACAGGCAAGTGGTGAGGAAGACAGATGGGAGGAAAGAGAAAGCTCCAGACCTCAACTACTGATTGCATCAACAGGTCTAAGCCCTCCAGGTATGCTGCACTGCACCATAGTATTACTACAGTATTGACTCATCCCATTGTTGGCCAGAGAGACACCCCACTCTACCTCTCTCTCTTTTTCTCTACCTCTCTCTCTCTACCATCTCCTGCTACACAATTCCCCAATTCCATTTCCTCCCCGCTTTTTGGCTTTTTCTTTCTCTTTTCCTCTTTACCCCACTGCCTTTCTTCAAGGTGTGTGTGTGTGTGTGAGAGAGAGAGAGAGAGAGAGAGAAGTGAGTGAGTGAGTCAGGTAGCACCCTTAGATTGTGTGTTAATCGGTCAGTCATCATTTCTCAGTGACAGCTGAAAAAGTCTGGATGTGACATAAGTCCAAAGAGACTGTGTGTGTGTGTGTGTGTGTGTGTGTATCCAGCCTTGCAAACATAACTTATTCCTTACTTCAGAATTTTAAAGAGATCTTTTCCTTTTTAGCTAGTAGGCGTCATTATTGCAAGACAGTGGACCATAACAGCAACTCTCTCGCTCTCTCCCTCCCTCTTTAATTGCCTTTTAACTGCTGCCATTTAGCCTTTAAGTTTGAGATTATAATAAATCTTATGATGTAATGATAAGTCAAATATACATTTGCATTGTGAATTCCCTCACATCAGTGGCCACTGTGTAGCCATTGCAAGTTTCCAGGCAAACTGATGGGTCAATTAAGGCAGAAAAAGGAGAGACTCCCTCCTCTCGATGCAAATAAACCTTTAAAGCTTGTGGAGGCTTTCTGTTCTTCAAAGCTAAATGGTTTTCTCTGCCTTTGTAGTGAACAGTGTCTTTTCAACAGGGGAACAAAGGTGTCTGCGACTGAAAGATGAAAACTGCGACAACTGATGAAGATGGTAGAGAGTTCAGACGCGTGTGTGTGTGTGTGTGTGTGTGGGCTGTCTAATTGAAGAGATTGTTTGATTCCTCTCCCTCGGCACTTCTCTCTGAAGACTTGTCAAGCTCGCACTCGGTGAAAACAACATGCAGAGAGGGAGAGGAGAGCAGGAGGGGAAGGAGTTGAGATGGTAAGACTGTTTAGTAAGAAGAGAAGGGAATTTACGCCCATCGCCTGAAGAGATGAGAAGACGGGGAGAGGAGGGGAGAGTGTCTGGAGGAAGCAGTGTGTGAGCGCCACAGCTCATCATCCTGTCAAACATCCGTTATAGACCACAAACCCACACAGCCGCCGTGTTGCTGAGGTCTATGACTTAGCAGGTGCAGTCTTCACACGCACGCACACACAACACACACACAAACTGATGCAGTACACATGTGGGAGGCTGCATCTACACATCCCGAGTTTGAGCCTCGTCCGCAGAGCGCAAACCCATCTCAGATGTTTTCAGTACATTGTGCAGCAAAAGGTGATCCAGCGTGAGTCATTCTCATTGATCAGAAAATAAATCCAGTTCAGTGTATTCTTCATACTGATGCTTCCTCCACCCCACGCCTCAGCTCCTGGTGTCAGGCTCTTCCAGCTCCGTGTTGGCACACTGATGTGTTACGCGCACAGCCCAGCCCACGTTTGAACCCATTATTTTTCCTCACCGTGCGTACAGTCTCAGAATTGATAGCTGACACACTGCATCTAAATTCTCCTCTTTCCCTGGTGGGTTAGAGCAGGGTTTCACATACTTGTTTTATGAGTCAAGCACCCCCAGATTCATACACTTTAGACCACAGAGGAACCCCATCTGAGACGGTTTCTGTTGTCTGTCTCTACTGTGGGTGGGGAGATCACAGTGAAAGAGTGAAATAGTCCTTCTTATCCATCGTCTCAGTGTGACGATGACGAACTTACACTAAATTAAATAACTGTGAAATTGGGTGAAATGTTATTTTTAGGGGACCCCCTGGAACCCTCTCGAGGACCCCTGCTGGTCCCTGAACCCTACATTGGGAGCTGTGCTCCTTTACATTAGCTTCTCCTTCAGTCCCCCTGCGGTGACTTCATTAACAATTTGAACATCTTCAGACGCACTTTGCAAGCAAATTATTGGTTTATGGGGCAAAACCGGAGTGACATCTGCTTCCTACCAATTAAAACGACAACACCGCTGCCTGTGCAGCTCAGGTGAACCGCACTCTGATGAGGGACTGTGACTCTGGGTGGAACATTTTGAGAAGAGCTTTCACTGTAGCTTTGCACGATATAAAATCACTATAATATTCCTACAGGGACTTAAAGTGTGTGTGTGTGTGTGTGTGTGTGTGTGTGTGTGTGTATGTGTATGTGTTACTTAATAGTGAGTTTATATGGACCTTATTTATAGATTTTTTTTTATTACCTATGGTGTCATTATAATTTTCCTATAGCGAGTTATAGTTTTGCTCTGATATTTATACAGTATCCTTCTAAAATGCATTATAGAATTACTATAGTTCTTTTCCATAAAGGTTGGAATCTAAATACAGTGATAAGTTCACTGACATAAGCTTTAAAGGTGCCCCATAGGAATTCAAATTTTACTACATATAATGCATGATTAAAGATGTTTAATGTAGACATTGTTAACATTTAAAGTTATTACATTTTCAATATTCCATTCTCTTTTACAGGCAGTGTAGAGCTAACTTTAGTCAACACATCACAACTGGACTCGGTCTTGATTGGCTCACATCTCTAAAAAATTACTAAGATCCTCCCAATCAGGCCAGTTTGCAGCGTTTGAACTGCGAAGCCTCCATGCAGCAGGTTTACCTCATTTGAGTTAGAGCAGCTGGTATAGAGAAGATCATGAAGAACATTATTCTTATCCTAAGCCATAGTATATTGAACAAACTCGTGAAAACGGAATAATATGGGTCTTTTAAAAGAACTGATTTAATAGAAGAAAGTCTGCACTGCTCTACTGAAGCCTAAGGTTAAGAAGTAAGGGAGGAGGACTATCTGTCTGTTGCTTGTCTGGGCCTGTCTAGTCACCCGGCCACATGCTCCATCATAGTTTAAATATTCATAGCCCACTGTATGAATATTCATAAGGCCCTGGTTAATATTTATGAGCTTCACTTGTTGAGGTGTCACTCGATCACTTGCACACACGCACGGACGCACGCGCACACAAACATTTACACACACTGATGATCAGAGGAGATAGCTATGACTACACGAGCAGATACATAAGCAATGGTGTGAATTAGTCTGGAGCAATGTAATGGAATGATGTAATCGTAAATACAAATGGCAACCACCCACTAATATCAACAAAAATCAGTTACATTTAAAGAAAACCATTTTCCCTTAATTACCCTCACATCCCTTGATAAAAAGAACTCTATACTATAATATTTTTCAGAAGATAGGCTACTATACAAATTTCACAGCAAACCTATAATAGTGATATCATAGGAAATAAGGAATACCATGAAGTGCATTAAGGTTAGTTTTTTTTTTATAAAAAGAACGACAAAGTCACTATAAAATGACTATGGAGTACCACAGACACATTATAAGTCCTTATAAGGCTATTACAGTGATATTATAGTGTTTATTTTCGTTAGGGATTAGTTAACATGAGTTTGGTACTTACTATGATGTTAATCTGAATTTCATATCAGAAGGATTTATGTCAGCCTAATAGGGTAAAGTGACTTTACCCTCCACTACATCCCTGACACTATATCCCAGTTCCAGTAAAGTCTTTAAACAAACATCACTGCATCCCAGTGAGGCGCTGGAACTGATGTAATAGCATGACACACACACACACACACACACTCCGCTGTGCACTTTCTACGTAGACGGGTTTATATAAGAGGGCACAGCACAAGCGGTATTTCTGTGCACGCGCATCGGGGAAATAAGCGCCACTGAGTCTCCATCGCGCGCGCGCACATGCCAACCATTCTGCCAAAACCACCAGCCAGCAGGTGTGTGTGTGTGTGTGTGTGTGTGTGTGTGTGTGTGTGTATGTATGAGGGACAGAGAGAGAGAGTAGAGATACGCACCAATGTCTGATATGACCTTACTGGCTTTTAGATGCTTTGCATAACAACATATCTTTTTTTGGAGTTGTTAAACACTGTTGTAATAGGCTATTGAGATATTGGTGTTCTATTGTAAAGTATGTGTTTTCAAGCCAAATAATCAACCATCTCGATCGAGTTTGACTGTCTAGCCTACTTGGTGGTCCTTGAAATTCTGCATTCTATATAGGCTACTTTTCACTGCCAGTAAAGTGACTGATTTGAGACAACTGAGAGAGAGACAGAGACAGCATTGTAATCATATATAGTCCATATATTAGTATATATATCTATATAGTAGGCCGATAGGCCATTGCTATTGTCACAATATAAAAGTGACCTGTTGTAAGGTATATGTTGCATCTTACCCATTATTTATGATTTCAATTTATGTTTTGAATTTTGATTTCAATCATGTTTTGAATTTTGAATTATGTAACTGTAATATCTATCGATTTGGCAATATTGTTTCTTAACTTTCATGAGTTGAATTGAATTGGGAGACAGACAGAGGGACAGAGAAACAGACACTGACAGAGAGAGAGAGAGAGAGAGAGAGAGAGAGAGAGAGGAGTGGGTGGGCAGGGGCTGGGTCTCGTGCATTCCGGTGTGTGGGCGCGTGGCTCAGGGTTCCAGAGCCGTTGGCCCTCCTCTCTGACAGACGGGCAAAAGGCGGGAGGAGGAGGAACGGACCTCACACACACTGTAAAGAAGCCCGTCGGTACCGGCAGCCCGCGGAGGAAGACATCACCTCACGGTAAGATATCGGACACGACTTCCCACGACGAGTCTCTTCCTACCGTGATGACAATTTATGTTTCCTCGAGTCTTTCACTTCGCTTGTTGACATCGACGCTGCTTGCTCTATTTGTTGATGTTGTTCAGATGCTGTCAACACAGTTTCTCATAGGCTACTATCGGGACTTTTAACGGTAACGGACACTCCGGATCGTGAATTGGAGGTGGTGAAGAAAAAAACAACAACACAGGAAACATTTATTTAGCTTAAACTTTACTCTGAATGGGTAAATTAGCGTAACTGCGCCCGGAGCATAACTAACGTTAGCTTTCAGATCCGCTGGGTGTCAGATGCGGAGATACTGCTGCATGATAGCCGTCATCTAGGAGGGATAAATGTTGCTTACCATGTTTAGTTGGACACGAAAAGAGAGCGACATGTCTTTATTTGAGGTATTTGGAGCAATTAGTTATCTCTTTCTGCCTCTGCCACTCTCTGTCTCTCTATGTCTTTCATATGCTAGTACACTGTCTTTCTTTCTTAGTCGTTGCTTGTGTGTGTGTGTGTGTGTGTGTGTGTGGCGGCGAGGAACAGGCGAGTTTCGGCGATTTTTGCTACCTTTCCTCTGATTTTGTTTTGTGAGCTGTTCCATCAAAGAACACGAAGAGTCTCTCTCTCTCTCTCTCTCTCTCTCTCTCTCTCTCTCTCTCTCTCTCTCTCTCTCTGTCTCTCTGTCTCTCTCGGTATATTCAGTTCAGATTAAGTTTATAGTCATGCTGTGTGTTCTGCTGTCCGCTGTCCTCCACCTCCACATGCAGCTGACAGTAGGGTGAAGTCCCGGAGCAGGAGGTCCTCTCGGCCGGTGTAAAAATAGCCCGGTGTGTCAGCTTGGCCCAGTCACGGTAATGCGACACACTCCCTCAGCTCTCACCGACAACACGGCTCTACAGCCAGCCTGGCACGGCAGCCCATCCACAAACTAGCGCGCACAAGACGGACCACCGGTATCCAGAACACCGTTATCTAAGACCCGTCCCGTTATTTGGGTCAGCCGGATGCCACAAAGTTGTGCACGAGATGACACCTGTTTGTTTTAGCCCATTTACCGCATCCTCCTTTCAAACGCGAGCTGCGTTAAAACCAACACGTTGGCACGCACTCAACGAGGAGATTAGTCATGTAGAGTCATAAAGCTTAGTTTTGCGCGAACTAGCCCCTTTACATCACCAGTTACCATTACTGGTTTCGATCCGTTTTTTTATTACCCATTTCGTCTGAATTCAGCTGCAAAACAAGACACCTGTCAAACCCACAAGTCGCTCTGCTAACATCTCTGCGCCCAGGTAATGGTGACCTCAAAGGACGAGTTAACCCACATTTCACATCTGTAGGCCTACTTATTCTTCGTTAAGCTTAGGCCTATATTGAAGGGGAAAAAATAATTTCATTTTATTTTATTCAACATTTATTTAGCCAGCTAGTCCCATTGGGATATATAAAAAATTGCTCTTGAGAGAAAGCAGAATTCAAGCATAAGATATGCAGGCCAACAACATGCAGCAATGTATGTAAGCAAAAATACAATCAAAATCACATTAGTAAGTAAAAAAAATTGAAATACACTATACTGTATACTATACAGTTACGGGATGCAGTCCAATAGACCAAGAGGCTCAGGGGCGAAGCCTAAATAGATTTTGGTTAAATAAAGCATCGGCAGCTTTTTATTGTGTCTGCCTCAAGATCCCTGCTGTTTCGGTTTTAGTTTCAGCTCAGCTCTTTAAATTCAGATCTGATCTCACAGACAAATCTCAAATAGCAGCTCCTGTGACCACAGGCAGTGATGTCCACTAGGTTTTCTAGAGATACAAGAGTACAAATGAAAAGGAAGCAGACCAGAATGCCCTTACAGATGGAAAAATGTACCAGTGAATTAGTACAAGTGGAGAGGGAAACGCAGTCAACCTAAGCATATTAGGTACAATATATCAGACACTAATAGAGCTCAATGCTCCATTATACCAGACCCATTCATTATTATAGCCATGGTATTCAAAGGTGGATTCATCAGTGGACTAATTACATGCAAACAGGAGGACTGTATTAGGCCGGGGACTTTATATAACTAAGTTTAGCTGACAAAGGCCATCTAAAGCAGGTTTTGGATATTTTCCCACTGGTCTGCCTGTGTGTCAGTGTAGATGAGCCAGGCAGCTTTTGGCTGGAGAAGAAAGGTGTCCTGGTGAGTAAGTGGCTCTGAGGCTGGAGGCTTCGGGGAGAGCAGCAGATGGATGATGATGTAGCGGGTACTGGCGCTCCCTGCCTCCCGCCGCCATCCGTCACGCGCTAATGATCGTGTCACACCTTCTCCCCGGGCGGCCGGCCGCTTCTGCAGCGCTCAGCTCAAAACTGGTAGCTCCGCACAAATCCCCTCTTCATTGCCGTCTGCTGAAAAGCCCGGAGACTGAGCGTGCCCGCAAGCCTCTCTATCACTGATTCTTCACTTCTCTTTCTCTCTCGCCTTGCCTCACCCTGCTTCACCTTTAAAGTCCCCACAGACTCTTTCTTCATCCCTCTTCATCCCTTCCTTTCCTTGCCTCCCATTATTCTTGTTTTCTCTATAGTGCCTCTGCTCCATGCCATCCTTTCCTTCCTCTGTCTTCCTCTGTCGGTTCTCTGTTTTTTGCTATTGCTGGAGGTGCACTAGTATACTATTGTGCGATACTAGTATGCTTTCTCTTATTTTATACATGGATTTATTGGATTCTATTGATTCCCCAAAGGAGATCTGTCTTTTTTTGCTGGAGCTGGTAGGGATTGAGTGTCTTGCTCAAGGACACTTCAGCAGGGCAGAGGCTTGCCGACACAGGGGCTTAAACCTGAGCCTGAGCCTGTGGGTTGAAGCACAGCCTCCCTAATCACTCCGCCGCCCTAATGTCCTGTACAGTGATCATCTATCTCTTGGCCATTTGCTCTCCTATAGACTACAGTAGACCCCTGAGCCAAAATAGAGATATAGATGAGCTGCAGAGTCAGGCATCCGGCTACATGGAGACTATTCAGTACATATTAGAAAGCAGTGTACCCCAAATGGTACGATGAATTGTCAACAAGACCAATTTCACTGGAAAGTCTACATGGTCTAAATGCATTTCCAGAAGCTTTCCCCCCCCTCTTGAGAATTTTTTTTTTTGCAGGGGGGACACTGCTACAAAATATTGTGTCTTATGTAGCTGGTACGGGAAGTGAGCATTGCTTTGGTTGCAGCTATTATCTCCAGTCTGGTATTGAGTAACAGTGTTGTGGGAATTTGCATCCTCTGAGGCGTGCTACTGTAACAGTTGCTGGTTCCTCTGTCCCCTGTGTTACAGGAGTAAGTGTCCCCTTGAGCTCTGTGTTACAGTGGAATGTGTGCCCACTGAAAACAGTTGTTCCTTTGTAGAATAGCGCGGAATGCCACTTCCTCTTCTGTGTGTGTGTGTGTGTGTGTGCGCGTGTGTGTATGTTTGGTCTGCGCAATATTCTCACCACTGGGATCAGAGGCTCAGCTTGGCATTCTGGGAATATCAGTGCTGGCGGATCGGATGATACACTCCACAGCTGCTGTTTCTAAGAAAAGCTCGAGGACACACACAAACACACAGTCACACACACCACACATACACTCACATGAGCTACACACATGTAAGCACACATGCAAATACCACATCTAAGCAAAGGCCTATATGTTACGATCACAGATGCACAGGCGCACTTACAGTAATGTGTGTCAAGCAGCAATTAACGGTCAGGCCATGGGATGCTTTCAGCATGCCCAGACAAAGGTCCAGTGGCATATACACACAAAACACACACACTCACACGCAAAACACACATACACACTCACATACACAAGTGTAGCTACTTGATGTCATTTCCAGCAGCTATGCTTTTACGCACTGACAACTGTTACCCTATTTGAGATGTGAGTGTGCGTGTGTGTGTGTGTGTGTGTGTGTGTGTGTGTGTGTGTGTGTGTGTGACAGTGTGGTGGTGTTTTTGTTGTACAATAGCCACTAGAGCTCTTTCCCCCTGTTTTTCGATCTCTTTAGGCTGTTTTTCCATCGACCACTAAAGGGCTTGCAGAGAGAGGAACGATAGAGGAGAGGACGGCTGGAGAGGATAATTGCGTTTCTAGCTGCCCTGTGGGAACATGGGATATATGACCTCATCATTCACCTGTGAGGCTCTTAAACAGTAAACAACTTCCAGAAAGGTACAGTGTGCATGCACGTGCACACACACACACACTCATGCACACCGAGACAAAGTTACCAGTTAGATACACACACACACACACACACACACACACATACACAGAATTTTTACAAATACACTAAAGCACACAAACACACACATTCATCCTCATCGTCCATGTTGTGTGCTTGTTTTGAAGGATGACTGAGGTGGCTGTAGGAAGTATGGACGTCCTCCCAGAATCCTGTGCTCCGACATTATGTGATGTCATCAGCTACCCCTCCCCTCCGCCCTGTCTGACCCCCTGCACCAATCAAGGGGAGGAGGAGGGTCACCATGACAATAGAAAGCTGGAGCAGCAGGTGAGTGACTCTGCCCGCAACAGGCCATTATAACTGCAATGTACCATATCACAATTCTGCATCCCCCGATACACACACACACACACACACACACACACACACACACACACACACGCACACACACACATACTTGATAATAAATTATGTCTTGACTCACAGAAACAGTGTAACCAGGTGCAACCAAAGAGGAAAGTTAAGGTAAGCTAAAACAAACTCCTCCTCACATTATTCATTCTTATTGAAATATCAAGTGTGTATACATTATGAATGTGTTTTGTTGTGTGTGTGTGTGTTTCAGCCCAAAGGGAGGTTGGTGCGCAGTATAGCTATATGTGAGGAATCCTCCCCACCTGGAGACTGGGCCCAAGACAGTCAGGTAATACACACACACACACACACACCTCATCATCATCATCATCATCATCATCATCATCATCATCATCATCATAATACTCAAATACCAGTCCTTACTTTTCTTCTCTCTTTTATTCCCTCTCAGGCTTCTGTAGAAGAACACATCTTGTCCAGCTGCCATGACGATGAGAGGACTTCCTGTAAAGAGGAAGAGTTGGAGAAAAGCAAAGACCCAAAGAAACATTCACTATCCAAAGGTGTGTGTGTGTGTGTGTGTGTGTGTCTGTGTGACTGATTGATCTCTCAAAAAAGAGAGAAAGAGAGCAAAGTATTGTGTAATAAAATGGGATTCAGAGCCACTGTTTAGATGTAGTTCTACCTTGGTGTTTAATGTGGCAGTGTGGTCTTTATTGTCCTCTAATGCGTCCTGCTTGCCTCTCTCTCGCTGTCAGAGCCCAGTGTGGAGTACACAGACTCCACTGGCATAGACCTGCACCAGTTTATCATTGACACCCTCAACAGCAACCCCAGAGACCGCATGATGCTGCTTAAACTGGAGCAGGACATGATCGACTTCATCACCAGCAATAGGTCTGTGTGTGTGTGAGAGAGAGAGAGAGAGAAAAAGAAAAAAAAAGAAAGAGAGTACATGATCTTGGGTTCTCATTTAACTGTGCATCTGTAGGTGGACCTGTATGCATACTAAATGCTATTAAAACTGCCTTATGTGCATCTGAAATATGTTTTCACTGCATATATTACAATTCTGTCCATACAACGCATTTAGTGTGCTGCTTGATAAATTGAGCCAGTTAAGTTTATGTGGGTGTGTTTGGGCCACAGGGTACGTAATTGGAGTTGTAGTCAAAAAAGTATCATCAATCTCTACTTATGTCTCTCTCTCTCCCTCCCTCTCTCTGTCCCTATATTCCTTTATTCTTCTCCCTTTATTTATCCTCCCTCCCTCTCTCCCTGTTTCACTCTCTCTCTCACGTCATTCTTTCGTTCTCTCTCTCTCTCACTCTCCCTCACCAACGCTCTCATTTGCATTCTCTGCCCCTCTCTTCCCCCTGTCTTTCCCTCTTTCTCTCACTTCCTCCCTTTCCCTCTTTCTCTCACTTCCTCCCATTCATTCTCCATCTCTCCTGTCTCTCAGTCCCTTTAAGAAGTTCCCCCACATGTCGTCCTACCATCGTATGCTGGTCCATCGGGTGGCGGCCTACTTTGGCATGGAGCACAATGTAGACCAGACAGGCAAGGCTGTCATCATCAACAAGACCTGCAGCACACGCATGTAAGCACATCTGGGTGTATGTGCATGTAAATCTATGCCTGTTAATGTTTACTGCAGTGTAAAAACAGGTATTTGTTTGTCCACAGACCGGAGCAGCGTTTTCTCGATGAGGTGCATGAGGAGAAGACAGAGGAGATCCAGCAGTGGAAAGCTATTCTGAAGAGAGACAACAGCTCAGATGACCAGGTGTGTTTGTCCCTCACATTCGTATGTCGTTCTGACTCTCTACTTGCTGTTCTATCTGTATAGCTGTCAATTTAGGAATTTCTCTAGGATTGACATTGATCGTATCCTGTCTATGTTGTTTTTGACCTGTTCTGATCATCCTCCTTCAGCCCAGACTCCATCCCTTACGGGAGAAGCAGAGCAAGTCAATGGAGGAGAGAGAGGAGGAGTACCAAAAAGCACGAGACAGAATCTTCAACCAGGAGGTGAGTATTGAGTGAGGGAAAGAGAGAGAGGGACACTGAGACAGAGACAGAGAGAATCACTAATTTCTCTACCGTGCTGTTACAGCCGCTGTGCACCCAGGAGAACGCCCGCGCAGAAATCAGGTAACCTTGCCTGCAGTGTATTCTTCATGTGCCTTTTCAGCTTATTACTGCATTTAGATTAGAATTTAATGTGTGTGTGTGTGTCTGCTGTGTGCAGGGCTGTGGAGGAGTACAACCCATATGCTGAGACCCAGAGGAAAAGGCAGCTCTTCAGGTAGGCCTCTGTCTGCACAGATACGTAGTCATTTATCATCTTAATCTGGTCAGCCTGGCTGCCACAGAGCTTTTGGGAGACTGAGCCTCAAGCAGAAAGAAGACCCATTTTTGTTTTGTTAGCAGGGGGCAGAATGCCCTCTTATCTGTAAAGTATTTTTTCATGGCAATCTTGCCCTGTTGAGTTGATGTGAAGATAATGGTAAAGTCTTTACAGAAAAATATAATGAACATATATATAAAATATAATGTTAAAATAAAAAATTCAAGGAGGCCTCATGTGCGGCAACATGTAGCGGCAGGTGCACATGCCCCTTTTGTACCCTATGCACATAAATGACATGCTCCTTATCCAATCACGCTGCTGTAATAAGGTTGCGGGATAATTCTGCATGTGTCCCACAGGGGGAGCCGTGACAACTCAGGCTCCAGCTGGACGGGCAGCAGCAGGCAGAGCAGCACAGAGACAGACTGTCGCTATAACAACGACCCCCGACCTTGGAGCAGCACCGACTCTGACTCCTCCTACCAATGGACGAGTCCGGCCCCCAAACCCCGCCAAGCTGCCAACCACAGCTGGGACACACGGGGTTCAGGTGCGTCTTTTTAAACCCCTATGTGACCATGTTTAGCTGCTTCTTAACAAAGCGCTTTTGCCACCGCAGCAATACACAAATTCAGGTTGGTCAGTCGGGGTGAGACACTTCACTCCTCTGTACCTGTACTATCAATCTTCATCGCAGATTACAGCACTTGAGAAAATCATTGTTTACACGTCATGTCTTTTGTTTCTTGAGCAGTATTTAATTAATAAAAGGCAGAAAAAGTTCTATTATGTGAAAATTCACACCATAGCTGTAAATTTTCACACAACACCTACATTCTTCTTCAGGTATTCAGAAAGAACTATGTGTCATTACCACAAATGCGCTATGGGGCTGTGCACAATATGTACTTTTTAGGACAGCTGGGGGCGGAGTATGTATTGTGTATTGGACTGAGAAAATGTAGAGTGGGAGATCATGGATTGAATTTGTTCTGTGTAGTGTTAATAAAGGCCTTGTACTCAACCTCTTCTTCCTCCTCTCTTCTCTCGACCTCCTCTACTCTTGCCCCTTGCTCTCTCTCTTGTTTTCTCATCTCTACTCCCTCTTTCCCTCATGCTTCTCCCCTCTCTCTCTTTCTCTCTCTCTCTCTCTCTGTCTCTCCCTCTCTCTCTCGCAGGCTCCATCTCTCTTTTCAGAGTGTCTTCCACTTGCCCCCACCCTTCCTCTCCTCCCATCCCACAAGAGTCGGCCCCGGCAGCTAACTCCTATATCATGGAGAACGGGATCCCACCAGGAAGCATACTAGTGAACCCACAAACTGGTACATAACACACACTCCGACAAACTTTTAGAATACACCACTCACACACACACTTGTGTACCCTGAGATCTTAGCTTTACTTAAAATGACCTTTGACCTCTTAGGCCAGCCTTTCCTGAACCCTGATGGAACCCCTGCTGTGTACAACCCCCCTGACAGCCAGCAGCCAATCAGGAGCCAGCCTCAGCTGCCAGCCCCCCCCTCTCAGCAGCAACAGCAACAGGTACCCCACACACAATAGGAAATGTCTGACATACTGTATGTGTTGCATGTAAATTTGCACCACAACACTGCCATTTACATTTCTCTGTCTCTCTCTGTCTCTCTCTCTCTCTCTCTGTCTGTCTCTCTCTCTCTGTCTGTCTTTCTCTGTCTCTGTCTGTCTCTCTGTCTCTTTCTCTGTCCATTTGTCTCTCTCTCAGGTGGTTCAGTACTCGTCTGTTTCTTATGCAGCTCCACAGATGTTGACAGTCACTCCTTCACAGCCATACTCCACAGTATGTATCACTGTATATTCTGACAACAGTTAGTGCAGTGTGTGTGTGTTTGTGTCTGTGTGTTGACATCTTTTCTCTGATCGACAGGTTGAAGAGCTCTCCTCGCAGTTTGCTCATGTAACAGTGAACTGTCAGTCAGCAGGGGAAGCCCCGCCCCACTACCCTACCAGTCACGGCTACATCTATGCAGCTCCGCCCCCTCCTCCTCCCCCCGCCAACCCCCCCAGCTACTGCCAACCCTCACCTCAGGTAGGGATAACACACACACACACACATTTTACTGTTTTTCACCTCTTGCCTGACGGAGACCATAAAATCATTGCCTCATAGTCATGTATTATGTATTACATTTTACCTGCTTTTGTGTATTATGTATTAATGCCGCATTGATTGGTTTAAATACTGGTTTCACAGTAATTTCTTCAAATGGATTTTGCACTTTGACATGGGTTTTGACACTAGAATCCAGCCATACGTTCTGTAAAATAATAGTAAGGATAAAGGTAATGTTGTTTTCATATTGGATTATTTTTCCTGTAGGTGCCTCTGTATTACTATGGCCAGTACCCTACCTCAACTCAACAGCCATGCAGGCCTGTCTCACCTACCAAGCACATCCACAACCAAGCAGCACAGCCTGCAGGTACTGCCAGTGTGTGTGTGTGTGTGTGTGTGTGTGTGTGTGTGTGAGAGAGAGAGAGAGAGATTGTGGTAGTAGGGGAGGGGGCCGTTACACTGTCAGAGATGTAGTCTTGAGGGTCTCACAGTGAACCGGTCTCTTTCCTGCTGCTTCTATTCATCATAGAGAGAGAGAGAGAGAGAGAGAGAGAGAGAGAGAGAAAGAAGATATACAATGCAATATAAACACAATCATATATTAGAATTTGTAAAACTTCAGTTCTGATTGGCTGAGACACGTTTGAAGCCGTTGTAAAATACCCAATAAACACCTTGTATTAACTTCAATATTAATGTGCCCAACTAAAACCAACACTAAATCAGGTACTAGAACTATATTGCTTGGCGTAAGAATAACATGGAATTACTGTCATTATTTTATTATTGATTAAAAAATAAAAGATTTATTGAACATTTGCCTTCTCTTTTCGTAGACTGGTGTGTTACTGCCGTACCTCTGCTTCACATTGTACCTAACGACGCCTCTTAGCTGTTCTAAAATCACTGCACAGCACAGATTCTCATGGCTTACTGCTCGTTAAACTTTAGCTAAACAAAATAAAGTGATGAAATATGCTGTTAATAATGTGTTGCATGTGTACGTGCGGCAGGTTACCCTCCTGCCCTGGGGGTGCAGCAGTCTTCCCACAGCCAAGGCCAGGCGGTGCTGGGGACCTACTCACCCATGGCCTCTCATCAGTGTGGCGTGGTCCAGGTAAACACAGAGCACCCCGAGGTGTCGTCCTGCCTCAAGTTAGCCCCCGAAGAAATGCAGAAAGTGCTTGAGATGGCAAAAACGTTACACCATAACCCCAACTTTCTCCCTTGACTCCCTTTTCTCTCTGTTTTTCTCTCTCTTTGTCTCTGTCTCTGTCTCTCTGCAGGGCGGCGTGTCGGTCTCCTATCCTCAGAGTAACGTTATGACCGGGGCGGGTGGGGAGGCGGGGTACTGCTGCATGGTGCCGCCCCCCCCCCACCATGGTGCCTGCCATCCTCCCAGCTGCACCAACCTCAGTGCCCAGGCCTGGAGCGCGCAGTACTGACGCACATGCTTGCGCTGACGGATGGATTGATGCAATTTTTGTTCCTGCGTGAACACATGCATACGCGCACTTACTAACACACACACACACACACACACACACCTTTTTTCACACTGCACCTTCTCTCACTCACACCCCTTCCTTCCCCCTGATGTTGCCCACAGGATATGCTTTCCACACTCACACACATACAAGCATGTGCGCACACACACACACACAACACACACCCACTCACATACACATATCACTGTACCAAAGCTAAATAGTATATATCAGAGCTGCTGTATTGAATGCATAATTTATATACACAAATGGAGTTTTATATTGATATTAAATTATATATTCTGTTTTAATGAAATGCACCGTGTGAATAGAATAAAGTGCTGTGACTGGATTGACAAGGTCACATTTCTATATGATCTCCTCTCCTTGTTTCTCGTCATATTGCTTTTCTCCCAGATGATGATGATAATGAACCATGGATGCAGGCATGAGGAAATATATATGCAAGAAAATTGAGCTTGATATTTGAGCATATGCTTTCTCAACATGGAGTATAAGATGGAAGAGGCAGCCGTACTGGAGGCTGCAAAGGTCATGATTCACACTTGGCATGGGAAAGCACAGATAGCCACAAGGTTCATAAATGGAGGATAAAACAGTACGTCTCTCTGCTTTACTATCTGCTTAAATACATTAAGTGCAAGATTTTGCGTTCACTAGGTTGAGTGGTATGGTCGTTTAATTTTAGAGAATATGGGTGTCTTATTATTAAGAGCAATATATTACATTCCTCCTGTTTATGGCTGTTTTATATAAGGTGTACTAATACAGCGCTGATACACACCTGCTCACAGAATGGGAGTATTGATGCATACATTTGAGGAGGCAAGCAATGTTCAGGTTTTTACAATCATAAAAAAGTCATAATGGCATGTAACTTATTCTAGCTGTTATAAATTATATAAATAGAGGAGAGCATTTTGAATTGTTCCATCAAGCCACTGGAGATTTTTCCACTACAAGACTTTGGCTCCCCCTCCTGCTCAAAGGAAGACAGTACAGACATCTTGAACAATATCTAGGCAGTTTTGCCACTTAAGATCTCTTATCTCTTTATCAAGATACCTACCTTTCTTTTTACTAGTAGTTTTTTCATTACACACTAGTCACTATTTTAGCACTAATCTCTAATCCAATTCTACTAGTTATTATTCATTAGTTACCAGTTAAGGATCTATTAAAGATTAGTTGCTATTACACTCTTCTCGATGTTCCATTGTTACTAGCTGCAATTGAACAGGGACAGGGATTAGTTTTTCAATAATGACTAGTTTGTATTCCATTTGATACTATCAACATTTTCAGTTTGGCTAGTAAAACCTACAATTGTATGATCAACATCTTTTGACTAGTCATTGCCATTTGTCAAGTATTTAAAAAAATATGTCTAGTACTAACAAAAATTATATCTTCATTTGGAATAAAAACTAGAAGTTATCAAAATACTACTGCTCACTATTTAACAACTATTAGTAACAAGTAAAAAAAAACTGCTTAATATTTTACTAGTAAGAACATAAAAATGACTGGTAAAAATGTAATTAGTCACTAGTACCTATTAAATTATAACTAGTATCTATTATATAGCAACTAGTAAAATGACAATAGCAGCTATTAACCAGCAGTCACTAAAACATAAGCACAAGTGGCAAATTTTTAGTGACTAGTGCATTTCAGGGAATAAATTACAACAGCCTGCCACACTAGTTCATTTAAAATTCATTTTCATTTTCATGCTTTGAATAGCAGGAACACTGGAGGGTTTCTTTCTAAAACACTAAGCAGCCATTTTGGGGAAAATGTTGCTTGATGTTTTTCATTCAATCTGTCAAATGCGGTATACCGTATTCAATTTGCCAAATATACAGATCATTACATAATCTAAAATGCTGCTGTTTTGTAAGGTCTTCATATAGCTAACAAATTTGAATACTATTGTGAGTTACTGAACTCAAATAATATAGTGAGTCTGGCTGTCATGCCGGCAATAATTTTGATAGAGTGTGTGATAATTCATTTTGGAATGAAACTGATGGAATAAAATTCATTTTGTCCGCATCAAATTTAACCAAACTTATCCATCACCCACACACACACACACACACACACAGAGTCCTAGAATTACATTTATATTTCATAACTGCTGTATTGAATAATTTATATAATACCAATGGCCTCACCAAGCTGTCTAACAAAGCTAACACTATCTTGCCCTTTCTGGTTTGAGACACACACACACACACACACACACACACACACACACACACACACACACACACACACACACACACACACACAGGCAGCAGTGCAGTTTCCATGATCTTTAATAAAAGGCACATGTACAGCCATAGTGAGATGAGTGAGTCCATTGGCATAGAGACAAAGCGTTAAAACACAGAAATACAGGAAGTAGAGAGGTCAGGAGGAGAGAGCGCTATCTGCTTTACAGTAGAATCTACTTTAGTAACATCTTCTCATTTTCATTCAAGTAAGTCTAACACTCTAATATGTCACCGTGGTATGGTAACCCCCACCCCACCCCCCACCGGCACACATACATACACAAACACACACCCACCACCCTCCATGTCGCACCGCCCAAAGTCTGATGTTCCAGAAAAGCTCTGCAGGTGTTTTGGGCAGGTGGAGAGGTCCAGGTCGTCCTGAGTCGGTCTCAGGCTCTGTGGTCTACTGTTCAGGTCGACTCTAGTCCTGTACTCAGGGATTATACTGCTGTTCACATAGGGGTGTGTTCACTGAGGGCCACGGGGATCTCACAGTTATGATTTGTTTACGCACACGCACGCACGCACACGCACGCACGCACACACACACGCACACACACAGGCACACACTAAAACCTAACTAAAAGGCAAAGTTCACAGGTACTTAAATATTTTGGGTTAAAGAGAAATAAAAATGGTATAAGTTAGCTTAGAAGGTTAAATATAACCACAACTTAAGGAGTAAGTTGAACTAAAATAAGCATGCAGCCAGGCCAGCTCTCCTGTTGCTGAAAGGTAAGGGGGTCAGGGGGGTGGGGGCGCCATCTTTGTTCTGCTCTAGTATAGTCTGAGACACAAAATGGCCGCCATTTGCCAAAACAGAATGGAATCGTTGGGCTAGACTAGGGCACACTGCTTACAGGGGGAGGGAAGAAGACACACAAGCTTGCACACACGCGCACACACACACACACAAACAAACAAACATGCTCTATACAACCATTCATGTGTCCACAGAACAGCTCAGAGTGGTCAACAGTGTTTGGGGAAAGTCAACCACTCTGTTTTCACATTCATGTCTTTGGGACATTCGCACACGCAAGCAGAGTTTGGGCACACGCAGCCACACAGTCTCACAAAGTGTTTTCCTTCTCACTCTCTCTCACACATGCACACACACTCTCACACACACACACATACAACAGACGCACCCGGCACATCCTGCTTTGGTTGGTGTGTGCTACCTTTGGCTGTGGGGGTCAGGGGTGAAAGGTCAGACAGCCTGACCTCAGAAAGTTTCCACAGGTACACACCAGCCGCGCCCTAGCAACAAACAACCATCTCAGACCCCCCCGCCCCCCCTCACATCCCTCTGTCTTCCCCTTCCCAGGCTACACCCCCCCCCCCCCCCCCCCCCCCCACATTCCATATCAATGCCCACCCATCTCTCACTATCTTGTCAAAGGAGGTAAGTGTAATTAGTGGTGTGTGTGTGTGTGTGTGTGTGTGTGTGTAAGCATGTGTAAGATAGAATGTACCTTGCGTGTGTGTGTACATGCATCTGTGTGATTGAGTGTGTGTGTGTGTGTGTGTATGTGTGCGTTAAGAGGTATCAGTGGTTCAGTGGTGTCTCTCTTCAATCTCCACCCTCACTCCTCCCTCTCCCTCTCCCCCTCCACCTTTCCTCCCCTCCCTCCCCCCTCCTCCTCCTCCTCTTCTTCTTCTTTTTTCTTCCTCCTCCACTTCCTCCTCCTCCTCCTCCTCCTCCTTCCCTATCCTTATTTTTGGATTTGGAAGATGAAGAGGCGCAGGTTGATGTTTTTGGCGGCCAGCAGCTTGTTGCACTCCACTGAATCGGAGATGGGCAGGGGGACGTAGTCGGTCTCGTTGGTGTCGTTGCTGAAGGAGTGATGGTGGATGACCGGCTTGATCCGCACGTCGTCGTACGGCCCCTTCAGCAGCAGGAAGGAGCACTCCAGGGCTGAGTTCACCTGGAGACACACACACACACACACACACACACACACACACACACACATATCCTTGAGTTATTAAACTAGTGAGAACATCGGCTGACTCACATTTTCCTATCCGAAACCGTAAACCTACCCACGATAATGTAATAATCATGTAATGGAATTCTAAACTTAGCCTTAGGGAAATCTCTGAACTTTTCAGAAAGGCACTGGTGTCATCACCAGCGCTCCATTTCAGGCAACCAATCCTATATTAAATGGGGCGGGACTCGTCACCCTTGTAACCAAGAAAATGGAGGAGAAGCTTGTTCTGGCCGTGTCTGTGTATCCCGAGCTGTATGATATGTCTCACAGAAACTATCACAACAGAGACAGAAAAGCCCATTTGTGGGAGCAGATCGGCTGGACACTGAATGTTGCTGGTGAGTGTTGTGCTCTTATCACCGTACGCGTTGTAAGCTTGTTGTTAGCTGTGTAGTCAACCCTCTGTTAATGTAGCGTTAAGTTAGCTACCTAGCTAACGTTAATGTCAAGATATTGTTGTCATAGAAGCAAAACCCACGCGCAGCGCCTCATCAAAAAAGCGCTTAAAGATAAAACTCTTTCTACTGGTGACTGCCTTTTGGGGGTTTCTATACTTCTGGGACACATGACCATCACAAGACAGCAGAAAGATAAGATCACTCACAGACACACACACACACAGAGACCCAGGATGTCCAGTTGAGGGACTCCACCCACTGCTTTATGTACATTATACGTGTATGTGCGCCGGCGTGTGTACCTTGCTCTTGAGGATGAGCTGGAAGGAGAGGGTGCGCTTGCAGGACAGGTTGGGATTGCGCTCTGAGTCGTTGACACGGGCCTTCAGCACCCACGTCTGGTTGAGGACGGTGAAGCGCGGTGTTTCGTAGTACAGACGGGTGATGAAGTCATCGGTACGGTACGGTCTGAACTGCACCTCTGGACGGACGCATGGAGGAAGGACAGATGGGAAGGAGGGAAAAGTGAGGGAATAAAAGAGATTGAAGTTATAGTGTCCGGTATTTATAGTAAAGGAAATGTGCATGTCCCTTACAGCTGATAACCATTAATATTCATAAATAGAGATCTCTCCACTGTCTATTCAATTTATCTACTAGTGTGTGAATGTGCATATGTGTGTGTGTGCATACGTGTGTGTACCTGTAAACCCAATCTTCTCGTAGCAGAGCAGGCTAAAGATGCTGTTGTAGAGCTGCATGTCTCTGCGGTGGCTCTGGTCCATCTCTCCCAGTATTCCCATCAGCTCTGTCCCAGTCTTAGTGGGATGGGAGCACTCGCTCTCATGTGCTGGCAGCTCATGGAACGGGCCCTGCCAAGGGCAGCCAATCCGCTTGTACTTACACTGTGTCACCCTGGTAACATAACAGGAAATGTGCGTTGAAAGCCAAACACAAGGAAGGAAAGACATTGTCGCCTAGGCTTCACATCAACTAGATTCTTTAGAGAAGTACTTTTCGATGAATACCTATTACTTTCTTGCAGTTCATATTTTTTATTAGGCTGTAATTAATTAATTAATTAATTCACTCAGCTTCATTGAAAAGTAAAACTATGTTTTGTCTGAAATATGAAGTGAAATGCTATTTATATTAATGTGATGTGATAATGTATTGATGACTGTGGGTAAATTCCCTTTTCACTTGCCCTCCTCCAGGTCAGAGGTCAGGGTAACATTTCTGAAGATAACAACACCTCTGACCAATACAACCACCTTACGGTAAAAATAAGTATGTCCTTCTACAGGAGACCAGTGAATTTTTCTGTCTGCCCTGTCCAGAAACACCTGGTGACTGCCATGACTATTGTCATGGTAACACGAGCACAGGCATTGCTGTCCTTAGAAGGGTCACTTGTAGCTATAGCAACAACCCCATAGGGTTTCGTGCCAGCTAATTCAACTGGTCTGTGCCTCTGTGCTACCACACAGACACACACACACACACACAAACAGAGATACATAGACACAGTCTGTAATCAATCAGGTTGGTCTGTAATTACATCAGATGTTTTCCTCCGCAGAAGTAGCAGGTCACATGCACAGCTTCCCAAAATGAACCCTGTGTGATACTGTGCTGACTTACCAAACACATACGTGCACACACACACACACACACACACACACACACACACACGCAAACATCATCATCACCACTGAAAACCTCTTATCTCCAAAATGAAGCAAAAAGCACCCTTGATCTTAGCTTGACTACCTTGCTTTTTTGAATTTATCCAGTGGGTTTTGAAAGGGCTTCATCAGTCCTAGAGATCGGAAAATTTTCTCAAACCGTAGAGGAGCATGTAATCCTTCAAATCAAGTTAGCAGGACAACAACAATATACGCATATGTTCAAGTGAACCTGAAGAAGCCACAATGCGAAACGCGTTGTTCGCCCCAATATTTTATATGAATTAAACTAAAAAAAGTCGATTTGAACAATCCCGGTGTGCGCTGGATTACTTTGATCTTATATGCATATGTATGATGATGCTGGTGATTTATTTGTGAGTGTGTGTGTGTGTGTGTAGTGTGTGTATGACTTGGAGTGTGTGTTTATGAGTGCATGTATGCATGTGTGTCCCAGTGAATAAATATTACATTTATTCTGTTTCACTGCTTTGCAATCTGAAAAAGTCAAACCTAGCTTGATTAACAAATTTTAGAGAAGCTTTACTTAATTTCAATACGATGTGACAAAATGTATGATAGACTTGTTTTCTTGGAAGCAAAATGCTAAAGTGTGAGTGTGTGTGTGTGTGGTGTATACCTGTCTTGGCACTCCTCTTTCTGGTGTCTCTCTAAGCTGGAGCGAGGGAACTGTTTTAGACAGAAGGTGCAGTCTGTCGGCAGCTCACTGACAGCCTTCTCTACTGCCAGGTTCCTGCAGCACAAATTCTTACTGATCTCACACCTAGACACACACACACACACACACACACACCACAACAAACCATTAATACCATGTTATACTTCAGTAGTACATTTATTGTTTCCAGTACTTATACGGACAGTTAACTACCATCAATGGCTGTCCCATAATCATTAGTTATGTCACTCACTAACTTTTCTGTTCATTTTTGGTAGTACTTCCAACACACAGGTCTACACCAACTAAAGCAGAAAGACCAAAATTATGTGATATGTTTTTTTTCCCCCTGTGCTTATGCATCATAGGGGCAATGTGCAATTCAATTGTGCATCAAAAGTAGAGTCAGCGTTTCCTGTAGAATTTATATTTTTATATTTTATATTAGATTTATTATGTTTCATCACTTTCCAATTTGAAATAGCCTAATGTTATTTGCTTATCCTCTCCATTGTTACTGACCACTGATAGTTTCTAGCACAGTCGTGGAGTTGTGGAAAAAAAACTTGGTTTGGATTGGAACAAATTTTTGAGAATCTTTTGTGTGAAAAAATGTATAGCATCATGATTTTTTTTCTTGGAAACAAGATGCTTAAGTGTGAGTGTTTGTAAACGGTGTATACCTGTCTTGGTACTCCATTCTGGTGTCTTTCTAGAATATGTATTTAACTAAAATATGTTCAGACTTTACAATATCCATACATACCAATTCATCCTGTTACTACAGAGTAACTACATCCATCAACTAATACAAGAAGCTGTCTTCCTAGTTTGGACTATGTAGCTAGTTTGTATGTTACGTTGTCCACTGTTCAGTGGTTGTTGGTGTTTCTGTAGTGCAGTTTGGTGTACCTGCAGTTGGGACATGTGGCCTGTTCCTCCTTGAGACGAGAATCAGCCAGGAGGTGGATAAAACAGCCTGCACACATCAGGTGCCCATTGGTACACTGTGGTGGAGAAAGGGTTAACGATACAACTTCACAAAAGTAAGTATGTGTGTGTGTGCTGCAATAGAGCCTTGTAAATGTTTAAGACTAATTGATCAGTGATCATTAAAAAATGTGTTCACTTGTCATTATAGAGGGCAGGGTGGGGTCACTGGTTTGCGGAGAATGTAGGAATGGGCAATGGATGTAAATTTAGGTTTAGGTTTCAACTGGTGTTCTGTGTGCGGCCTGGGGCTGTGGCTTTGCTGAAGGTTATTTGAGGGTATTTCACAGTATAATGACACACTCACTGGTGTGAATGGCATGAATTGAGCCAGCACAGCTGACCAAACGTGTCTGGGCTTGTCTCTTGGGCTTCTCAACTCAGCATCTTGGCTCAGCTAGCAGCCTATGTACAGTGGCCTACATTGAGCCTATTATCACTACAAATAAATGTAACTTTCCAATAGATTCCACAGGTTGATATTGTAGACTTTGGGGAAGGGGCGCATGGGGAGCTTCTAGTGTGGGGCCCGCTAGTTTCCTATTGTTTGATAGTAGTTTTAGGGGTTATGAGGGGCAGGTTTGTGATTTAGACCATGTTTACCTGGTATACAGACGCCTTGGGCAAGTCTAGGCACACGGTGCAGCACAGCACAGAGTACAGTCTCTCCTCCAGCTTCCCTGCCTCTCCCTCGGGTATTTTCACCCTCTTCTTGGGTGGTTCGTCGGGGTCAGACTCGGGCCCTTCTCGTCGTATCCCGACCTCCTCCTGCATTGCTGCAACCCCCGCGACAGCCTCCAGCGCTGCCCCCACGGCCCCGACCCCCAGGCCGGCCGAGGAGGAGCCAGGGGCGGCCGCAACGCCCACATCTCTCTCTTCCAGTGAAGACATGGTGGTGATTGTCTAGAGTTTTCTGAGGGGTATCTGCCGCGACCAGGCTGAGGCCGAAATATTAGCAGGTTAGCTCAGGGCTAGCTTACAATCTGTCAAGCTAACGGTCAGCTGACAGCAACTGGCTAGCTAGCTAACTCCGGCTAGCTAACGCTACAGCAGCAGGCTGTCAGAAAGGAATGCAGGCTAACTTGTTATAATGTTCCACTTACGAACTTGGAATTTAACAAGCCAACGGTTGTGTAATAACGAAAACATGTGCAAAATGTTATGTATGACTATCTGCTAAATTTTATGTTAACTAGTTTTGTTGACTTACAGTGAGGCTAGCAGATTATGGCTAGCTTCGTTGACAAAAACACAGCAGTCCTCCCTTGCCCAGGCAGAACAAAACAACTCAGGCGTCTCTCAGCTGTTGTTGTGTTCACGACGCCGTTATTCGCACTGACAGCGGATACGCCGACGTGCACCAAAGGCCCAGTTCGACTGCTCGGTTAACGTCTCTGCTCCGGTACCAGCTGACTCTCCACGGGACCCACGGGACTTGTCGGTGTTTGAAGCTCCGGCTACAGATAGTTCGTTGGGACGCGTCTCTTTGGCTACACAGCCATCTTTGTTTTTTCCTGTCCGTCTCCCCCGACTTCACTCTGTACAGCCCCACGACTCCCAGTCACTGTCGTTATTACTCAGGCAGGGACACGAACTAAACTAATCCCAGTCTCCGTATTTGACAAAGTGTCAATATTTTGCCAGTAACTGTAATGGCTTCTGTGCCAGTCCTTCAGTACAGTCGTGGATTGGCTGACAGTGGAATGTTTTGTTGTATCAGATGACTTGGGGTATTTAAAGAGTTTTGTACGGCGCATGCGTACTGAGCACTTGCGGGTCAGCGTATGGCAGGACTTGAAAGGTGACCAAAACCTGATGCGACAAAATGAGGTCTATCAATACTAATACCACGACAGGACACATCCTTTATGAATTTGCAGGGTTTATGTGCCATATCCACCTGTTATAACGCTTTAATAACGCTAGTGTGTGATATCAAAAACTTTAACAGGGCCCTTTACAAAACTTCATAACAGTAGGCATTTTACAAAAATATTCAATTGCTGCTGCTGCTTTGGTATTCTGACAGCATGTTTACAGCCCTGTGGCAGCAATCTATCAAAGTGGTTCAACTGGTTGAGAGTTGAAAGAGACCCTCTGTGTGTGTGTGTGTGTGTGTGTGCGTGTGTTAAGAAAGCATAAATAATTCAGCCAGGAGAGCAAGGTGATCGAAAAGAGAGAAAAAGAAAGCGTAGCTGCCCTTGGCCATGAATACTAGGTCAGATGGCATTTATTAGCTTTTTCATCCAACCAATGCCCCAGATATGTGGCTTACTAGTTTCAAGGTTGGGTGCTGGGAGGGGTGCATGTATGGTATGGGGTTTGAATGTGTGTGTATTGGGGGAGGTGGGGCAGGATGTCACAGTGTCAGCTGTCTACAAACAGGAGGGACAGGAGGAACCACTCCCATTGGATCGACAGATATGCCTTATTTGGTCTGTGTGGAATGGCTAGGGAGCCATACCTTCCTGAGTTACACACACACACACACACACACACACGTACACACACTTGACCCGGTAGCTGTATGCTGTCATTCACTCGGTCCTGAATGTTGAACAATTCCCATTATGAGCCACTGAATCACACAACACATTAATTTGTCAAAATATTGTCAGAGATTGTTAATTCATCGGCTATTTGTCATCGCAAAGTTACAGTGCCAGGACTAATATTTCAGTTCAACAGTAGTTTTTTACCAGCACAGTACAAAAGCAGGGCACGTGTGATAAACACATTGTAAGAAACAGGCTACTCATAATGTTTTGTAGATGGCATGCTAGAATATAGTAAATACACAATGTCACTAATGCACATCAGTTAAAATGAAATGTGAAATGGAGCAGATAAATTGTTTTTGGTTCATGAATGTTGCCAGATAAATCTCCACTAACACAGCACAAACATGGGAAGCTCTTATACATCACTACTCAAACACTGATGATTTCCATATGGACGAATACCTTTGTCATCACACATCAACTTGATCAATTTATAACTGCAGTATAAAAGGATTACACACATGTATGACATTTATCCAGCCTTGTCAATCAGCCCCCATTCAATCACTGGAGAGTGAATCTCGTCACCTGCAGGTTAGAAGGATTCAGTTGTCAGGAAATCAGCAGTATTGTCTGGGACAATAACAGTGATGACCCTGATCCAATCAGTCAGTCAGATAGGGGGTTGATGGCGAGTGGCTGGGACAGTGTGGGTGTGGGTGGGTGGGTGATTGTGGTGTCGGGGTTAGGCTCATGGAGGTTTTGGGCTGGGCTCGTGCATGTTGGCGGCTGGGTAGTGGCTTCGGTTGGGTCTCGAGAAGAGGTGTGTGAGGGAGGTGTGAGGCGCTGCTCATGGAGAGAATGAGTTGAGGACTCCGCTGCTGGGTTGGTGGATGGATTTTGTTGGTTTGAGTGGTCGGCTGTGATTGGTGGAGGCGGACTGCCCGCTTTTTGTATGTTGATGGGGTGTTGTTGAGTCGGGGCTGCTGGTGGTGCGGGGGCTGTGCTGGTTGGAGGTGTCGGTGAACCCGGGGTTGACTGCAACAGGCTGTTGTGTTTGGATAGGTGTGTCTTGCTCAGGGACGTAAGTTGGGTTTGGACTGGGCTGGCAGGGAGCCGACTGAGTTCAGTACTGGGGCCGTTTGGGCCGTCTGGGCTGCTGCTAGTGGTTGATGGTGTGGAACCCTGAATTCCTGGTTTGCTGAGTTCCTTGCTGGCAGGGTCATGGCCTGTGGGGGTGTATTCAGGTTTCTGTTGATCAGGTCTGGTCTCTGAAGGTGTGTGCAGGGTGTCCGCTTTGATCTGTTGCGGTACGGTCTGGACTGTACTTGTCTCTGTTGACGGTAGCTGAGCTGGTTTCTCCTGGTCCCGGGCGTCACCTGTGTTAATCTGAGTTTGGCTCTCATGGTGTCCGGTGATCTCTGCTGTGTTAACCTGTGCTTTGTGTGTGAGCACTCCTTGGCTGTTGGTGTGAGCTACTCTTTTATCTCTGGGTGCTTCTGCTACATCAGTCTGAGCTGGTCTCTCTGGGTCTGAGCCAGAGTCTGCTGTGTTCTTCTGAGCCTTGTGTGTGAGCGCCCCCTGGTGGCAGGACGAGGCCATAGCCTGGACCCAGGGATGCAGCAGGGTCTGTGCTGCTGTCAGCCTCACTGTGGGATCTACCTGAAGCAGAGCTCTGACAAGGCCACTGGCTCCTGCACACAGATACACACACACACACACACACACACACACACACACACACACACAATTGGATTTAAAACAAACAAACAAACAAACAAAGATTGTGTGTGCATGTGTCCTACTTGAGTTTGTGTGTGTTTCCATAAAGTGTATTTCTGTACATCTCACCCTCTGAGATGGGGTCCCAGTAGGGGGACAGAAAGTGGAGTTCTCCCTGTTTTATTAGCCGGAACAGCTCTTCCTGGTCCCGATCCCGACTGCGGAATGGGGGGAAGCCACACAGCAGGATGTAGAGAATAACACCCAGCGCCCACACATCCACGGCCAGACCATAACCTGTTGGGTCAGACAGCAAACAGTCATTCTGAGAAAAAGAAAATGACACTCACAACTGAGAGAGGAAAGGAATAATAAACAGAACCAAAGAACAGATTTGAAAGACACACATATTTAGTGAAGCACAGACAGAGAGAAAAGGTCTAAGGAATGTAACAGAGTGATTGATATTGCAGCAAACAGTATTAACCTGTCTCAGAGAGAATCTCTGGGGCTACATAGGTGGGTGTACCACATATAGTGAAGATTGGTTCAGTCACAACCATGGCTAGACCAAAGTCTCCCAGCTTCAGCCTACTGCTGCCATCAGCCATACGCTCCATCTGAGAGAGAGAGAGAGAGAGAGAGAGAGAGAGAGAGAGAAACAAGATATAGAGAGAGATAGAGAGAGGGAGAGAGGAAGGGTTGAGGTGATATTTCTAAAATTCAAATATCTGGACAGACAGATATACTGGGACACCAATGTTATTGACAAATATTTTTGTTTGTTTATTTTACCTAACATTGCCCTCGCCCTCATATTCACAGCTATTATCTGTATCTTCAGATTATATTAAACCCATGAATAAAGAATTATTTGAGATTTTAAATGAGATTTACTGTTCAAATTGAAAAGAATGAAGGACTATATTTCTTTAGTAAAATAAAGTAAAATTTGGATAATTGATATGATGAAGCAAAGTAAATTTGCTTCCTAAATATTAATTGGAATTAGAGCCAAATAATCCAGTATCTGTCATGCCCTAAATCACACTGCCTTAATACTGACCAGCAGGTTTTCTGGTTTGAGGTCTCGGTGGACGATGCTCTTGCTGTGGATGTAACTCAGGGCTTCGCTCACATCCGACACCATCAGTCCTGCTTCTGCCTCTGGGAACTTCCCCCTGTCCGCGATGGCCTCAAACAGATCCCCTCCGGTCACCAGCTCCATCACCAGGTAGGAGTGAGTGTGTGTGTGGTGGTGCGTGAACAGTCGGACCACGCGAGGGTGGGACAGACTGCCCAGAAGGCTCAGCTCGTTCTGCATCATGTGCTCTCGACCAATCAGCTTGGAGCGTTCGACGATCTTCAAGGCCAGGTTTTGTCCGTTGTCACGACGGCGGCACTCTCGCACCACCGCAAAGTTCCCGTCTCCAACCACACGCCCTATATCATAACAACGCTCGATATCCGACAGGGTGACATCACTCCTGTCTGATGGAAGGTCAAAGGTCGCCCTCTGCTGTGTTTCTATCTGTACTGACCCCACCCCCGGCAATGGATTTGAAGATAAAAGTTGTAATCGGTCGATGCGCTTCTCCTCAACTCTGCTTCTTGGCTGAGGAGGCGGCGCTCCAGGAGGAATGACTGTGTTTCTCACCTCCTGCTCCGTGGAGCAACTTCCTTTGTGCTTCCTCGTCACAGGCGGGAGTGGGACCCTCCCACCCATTTGATTGGGATGCTCTGGACCCAGATATTTACCTCTTTCACCTAAGCAGTTTCCACACAGTGTGGGAGAGCTGTGTCTGCCTCTCTTAGACCCTCCTCTTGTTTAAATGGACCAATGACAGAAAGCCGTCTCTCTCTGGCCCCGCCTCTTACCCGGACTCTCTGCAGGTGGTTGGGAGGGTGAGTGGGTTTTCTGCATGCGTGCTTCTTGTGAGAATGCTTAGTGTCTGAGATATAATTTTCCTGCCTGTGTGTGTCTGTGTGGTAAGGCGGCTGTGTGAGTCTGTGCGCACTGTGGTGTGTCTTGGTGTGTGTATTTGTGTCCTGGCGAGCCTCTTGGTGTGTGTGTGTTCCGCTACCGTCTGCTCCCTCGCTGTATCCGCTGTCGGCCTTGGCGGCTTTATCCGGTGCCGGGCGGAGCCTCTTCTCCCAGGCCCGCAGCGCGTCAGCTCGGTAGTGGGAATGCTCTGGAAACAGCTCCTCCAGGGCCTCCTGCACACTCCTCAGCTCTGGACGAGCCTTCCCCAGCGCCAGGAAGGCCACCTCGCCACGGAAGAAGTCGCACACGCCTCTCACCTGAGAGGGAGGGGTGAGAGAGAGAAAGAGAGAATGAGAAGGACTTCTTAACAGCTTCCTAGCTCCCATGCTGAGGAAAAAGCAGGACTGGACAGTGTCATCACAGGGAGATGTGAGAATTTTCAAAGACCTTGTCAATCATTTTCATACTAATTGGGGAAAAACATAACGCCGTTTTTAACCCACACATCCCTTTGTTTCAACTTTTTGTGTTTTCCTTTTAATCCTTTTATCTGCCCCAATCAGTGGACGGTGTCAACTGAAGTGTGCATTCCTGGTTTTTAAGTTCAGTGAATCTGAATCAGGAAAATGTGTGTGTTGAGCCTCACCTCTCGTGCGTGGGGTGTGTAGAGGCGTGTGACCCTGGCTCTGTGCCAGCGAGGAAACCCCAGTGCCTCCGAGACATCCAGTAGCAGTTGCTCGAAGGAAACCACGCCCCTACGGTTCAACAGTACTGTTACCTTGGAAACCGAGAAACAAAAATGACACTTAATTAAATCATGAAAAGGTTGCACCTAGTTAACTGCTGAAAAGGACACTGCCTTCTCAGCTATTCACCTTCCGCAGTGAACTCTGACCGCAGGGACAGACGATGGTGACCAGGTGAGGCCGCTCGGCGCTCTGCTCCGCGTGACGGGTGTGGAACAGAGGGAGTGGAGGAGGAGGAGGTGGGCAGTGGGTCCTGTGGCCCGGTCCTGCAGGGTGGGTGTGAGGGGGCCACGGCTGGGGCATCCCCCCAACACGCTTCGACAGTGAGACAGGGGGAACTGAAGGGGGAGAGGGGGCAGAGGGGGGGCAGGGGAAGAGGGCAGAGAGAACGACAGAAAGCAAGAGTTGGATTATTGTTGAAAGTCTATTCAATAACGCTGATGTCACCACTTAGTTGGTGGGTGTTTTTTCTGAAGTAGTATACAAAGGAAAACTCATAAGTAACACGACACTAGTCCCTCATTCTGTGTGTGCGTGTGTGTGAAAACAAATCCGGCTGATCAGATTTGAGTGTTTTCCATCCCGTGGAGTGCAGGGGCCATTTGAGATTCCTCAAGCACCTTGCTCCCCGGGCTGAATTATTTATGCTTCCTTAAGACGCACACAAACACACATACACACACACGCACACGCTCCAACAAAAGCTCGCTTGCCCTGGTTAGGGCTCGGCTGAATCTGCATGATTAATGAAGCATTAGAGACACGCGGCATCTTTGACGTTTCACTTTCTGACACAGAGAGGGACGGAGAGCAGTTATCTGTCCAATCAGTGGGGTGTTGTTGTTTTTTTGAGACTCAGACAACAGACAGAAACACAAGACCCTACCTCTAACATGAGCAGGGCCCCCTTTAACAAGACACCACTGACCCCCGGACAGCAAGCAACACCACACATTCACACACTGAGTCCCCACACACTGCCTGAACAATACAGGCTTTTCACAAACGGTGTCTTATAAACATCTCATAAAGAGCCAGCTGTTGCCAGTCCAGGAAGCCTTCTTCAGTCGTTTCCAAAATGAGGTCCGGGGGCCTTCAGGGGGCCTTGAGGTGGTTCAAGGGAGTCCCCAGAAAAAGAGGGAATAGTTTAATTTCACTATTATTTAATTCCCTTCAAGTTAACAATGTGAAATAATGTATGAGGCTGACCACAGGATCAGAGGTTTCACCACCTCCCCACTGCTGTTATCACCCCACCTGTAGTAATAACAGTCATGCAATTCTACACCAATAACTAACTCTAAAAGTCTTCTCAGCTCAGATGCGGTTCCTTCAGACAAAATAATCTTATCACGTGCGTGTCCGTGATTTAATGCATATATCTGGGGGTCCTTGACATGAAAAAGTTTGGGAACCCGTGGTCTACTTGATAGTTTATCCAGTGCACATCGTTAGAGCCCATTCAACGTACATCCAACAGCTTAAAGAAGCTAATGATAATAACAAATATGGTTTTAATTGGAGATAATCCATTCATTCCGACCATTGACTCACCTGCCGTTCTCCATTTAGCGCCTGCAGCTTCGAATCCATACCGGGCTCTCCACGCGGGCGTCATGTCGGTCCAAAACAACGCCAAAACTACCGCACAACTCAGTAATATTTATCTATCATTTAGTTCTTCTTCTCCGAAGGTTGCTGTCATACCCTCGGCCGTTAGTTTTGAATTCCAGGGCCGGTAACGGGATGCTCTCTGAGCTGACCGGACCTGCCGTAGTTACGTGCATCCATGGTTGCCATGGATGCACGTAGAAGGAGCCGAGCTGCGTCAAGTTTTTTTTTTTGAGCTGCGTCAAGTGAGCCGGATACAGCAAGGGAAATACCGTAAGTTAGGCGATTGTGCATTCAAAGTAAAAGCTTACAACTCGCCATTTAATTGAACATGTATGGTGTACGAAACAACATAGTTTTGGATTAAACATTTGTGTTTTAACCTACTTTATCTTTTCCTAAAATATAGTAGACGTACTGCCTACCTATTTTCATATTGGTTGTTTGTATTGCAACATGGTCATGGGTACATAGCCTACATGTTCGCCATTAAGAGTTTTATTTTGAAGGTTGTGACCGGAAGGTGTGTTTTTTATTTTGTATGCTTTGACACCGGAGGGAGGGGGGGGGAGTTCTGTGAGAGAAGAGAGCGTGTCTGGTGAAAGTTTTCAGAGAAGCGAGCAGGGTGATCACAGGGGCCACAGGGACAGACAGCCGAAACCATCGCTGCGTCGCATGCTGTCCTCACCGTCCTCACTTACATAATAAAAGCACCCGTTACCAGTGTCTTTAGTTGTTCAATGTGTTTGGTTACGTTGGCACAACTTGCACCACTGGGCATCGCATCGTCCATAGGTTATCATGCCTGCAGCATCTCGGACGCGAGAGCAAGGGAAGGTGGAGGGAAACGAAACACTCCATTAACAATTTGTTAATGTTACTGGAAGGTGTTATCAGATAGCAGACGTTTCCGGGCCTAACTTGGCGTAGCTCAGGCACTGATGGATCAGTTTTGACAATGGCCAGCCAGTGTCATGTGGGCTAAAACGGCCAAACTATAGCAGCCTCTGTAAAGACTTGTTGCTGCATTTGGATTGTGGGCCAAATGAGCCAGAGGCATAGGCGGATTATGAGACAGAGGGCCCCTGGGCACAGATACCTAGTAAGGGCCTTGGACAATAATGTAGTGCTTTACTGCTAAAGCGCTGTAGATAAACTGAGGAGAACACTCACTTTGACAGTGCCATGGTGACACCTCAAAACAAATGTTTAGGTTGTTATAGGGGGAATTTGGGGGCTTTGGCTTTTGACTGCAGTTCAGTAAAAGTAAAGTTAGTGACAGCATCATCATGTATCAGGCTCTGGCTTAGGGGCCCCCCTGAGCTCTTGGGCCCCTGGGCCTGTGCCGGTTGGCCCGTTCAGTAATCCATCCATGGCCAGAGGCCACTACCCCACCCCACATTTGTAGCTCAATGCCCCACCTATGCCATTCAATGCACCAACATTCAAAAGTCTAATTGCCTCTTAGCAATAATGCAATTCAAATAGTGTGTTGAAATGTCATAATTTATCTTCCACACTTCCACATCTTACATTGGCCAAGGTAACAGAACTACATTGCCTATATGCAAAAAAAGTGGTGACGAGCTGAACAGACAGTAGTATCAAGAATGATGCATTGTCCTGTTGCCCTCAGTTGAACTGCAGTCTATTAGTGGTACTGGGGTAATGGGGATGGTGGGTATAGGCCTGTTGTGAGAGAGACTGGTGATCAGGGATTGGTGATGGATATGAAACAAACTGGTTCACATCAAACCTTTGACTGAAGAAGAGAAACTTGAAAAGATGGTGTAAATAAATCACTGGAGGGGAGAGAAATTACTAAGGAGAGAAAAGAGAAACTGCTCATGGAGGGAATGTCAATTTCAGAGGCAGTTACCATAGTTTCAGAGACGGCATCCCAGGACTCACTCTCTCTCTCTCTCTCTCTCTCTCTCTCTCTCTCTTTCTCTCTTGCACACACACACACACACACACACACACACACACACACACACACACACACACACACATACACACACAGTGTCCAGTTGGTCTATTAATACACTGCCCCCCATGGGTCTGTTTCCAAGGATACTGGTAACACTGGATCACTGAGCAACAAAACCAATTCCGGCTCCTCATCCTGGATTCACCACTGAGACGGAACAGTGTGTGTGTGTGTGTGTGTGAGAGAGAGAGAGATAGAGAGAGCATGTTTATGCAAGAGTGTGTTACTGGGTATATGATTTTGTTTGTATATGTGTGGCTGTGTCCATTTGCGTGTGTGATGACCCTGTTGCAGTTCGTCTGATCACTGCAGGTGTGTGTTGTGCTGCTTGCACTCAGTCCTGCTGTCACAGTCTCAATGATTGTTGATCCATGATAAACTTTTCTGGTGTAGGTCATAATGAATCATGAATAATGAACCTAGATCATTATTTCCCATTGTTTCATACGGTGGCTAATGGGTAATTTTGTCAGTTTGCAATGCTAAAACTCTTATTTAGATGTTCATAATGAATGAATGAACTTTGAATGAATGAACTTTATTTTGGTTGTTCACATTAAAAAAAAAACTGTACATTTCTCGAGATTAAAATTATTATAACCAAAAAAGGGTTGGGCAGAAGCAAAGCTTTTTTTTAGCCCACCCTGTAATAATAGTAATAATAGCACTGACCTATAGCATGGAGTCCATACTTATTTGTTTTTTGGAGGAAAATTTGACTAAACTATGTTTTTTCAATTTCACCTTTTGCCTAACAGTGGTGGTTATTTTATTGTTGTGGTAGCTAACTCACCACTGCAGTATGAATATGAGGGAAGCCTGTTCTTCCATACTATGTGGTTGCCATGGGCCTTTACCACCAGGGGGCAAAAACTTAATGTAATACCAGTGTCTGGTCAGCAGAGGGGGCAAGCACACCTGACAATATAGCTCCAAGCGAG
>NW_027281601.1:417500-467500 GCF_046629955.1 Centroberyx affinis | reverse complement strand
GAAGACCAAGAGCACCTTCAAGAACACAGAGATCAACTTCAAGCTGGGAGAGGAGTTCGACGAGACCACCGCCGACGACAGGAAGGTCAAGGTGAGGGGGTCAGGGGTCAGGCTGCTTACAATGGGACCGATAAACATCAAGCTGTCAGGCAAAAAAATATGAGGTTTTACTTGAATAGAGAAGGTTTACCTGGTCCTAATTGGGTTGAGCAACTTTCAAGACTTTAGCAGGTCGTAAGTATTTTTTTGGATGGAGTAGGGGCTTGCAGGCTGTCATTCTTGTTCTGAATTTGACGAGTTGGGACTTGGCTGGAAAGGTCAGAAGTGACAGTCAGAGAAGATGGATTAGTTGCAATTTGCAACCATAAAATGAAACCCAAAGGCGGTGCTGCTTCAAATGTATGTTTTGTAATATGTATCTTAATTTGGAGTGAGGGGTGAAGGAGTGTGCGGGATAGAATGTAGAGTTTAAGGGCAAAAGCAGCGTCAGAGGGGTGGAAAGATAGGGAGAGACCTGGAGGGACAGGTGGTGAGGAGAGGGGAGAGAGTTAAGTTCAAGATGGAGATGTGTTTTATGAGAGAGAGAGAGAGAGAGAGGCAGAGAGAGAAAGAGAAAGCAGCCTATTTGAACCAGTTGTGCTGAGCAGGAATAAAATCAGAGCAGATGAAGCTGGGCTTGTTGGAAATGAGCCACTGGCTGGAACCATTCCCGTTTTCGGCTCATCGTGACTCAACACTGCTCTCTGCTCACAATCTGAATCAAAAACACTTAATACACAGAGCAGATGCACATGTTGGTGCAGAGATCGTGTTTGTCCTCTCTCGCATACACACACACACACTCACTGATGGGATGATATGAGCCTGTATGTATTTGGTGTGTAATTACCGCCCGTTTGTCTCCCTGCTGTCTGCAGTCCCTGGTGACACTAGATGGAGAGAAGTTGGTGCACGTCCAGAAGTGGAACGGCAAAGAGACCAGTCTGGTCAGGGAAGTCAACGGAAACGCCCTTGTACTGGTCAGTGTTGACACCAAATGGATATATATGGCGTATATTTGTGTGTGTGTTACGTTTGTTTCTATGAACATGAATGTGTTAAAGTGTCACTGGTTTGGCTGCTCACCCTCCTTTCTCTCTCCATCACAGACACTCACAATGGGAGATGTCGTATGCACACGTAACTATGTGAAGGCTTAGTAATCCCCAACGTGGAGCCAACGCATCTACCCGCATCAGCTAAAGCCCCGTGTCCCAGACCCTTAACACCCCTTCAGCCCGGGCCTGATTCCCTCCATGTCCCTCCATGAACCCAGTGACAACCTCACCGCCGACTGTGACCCCCCCTCTGTCCCTGTCCTCCTCTTTATACTGCCGTTCCTCTGTATGAAACACTGAATAAATTCCAATGATTTGTGTTTTATTTCTGTAAAATTCCAGGTCTCTCTCTCTGTTTTTTTTTTGATTATGCATGGTGCCTACTGTTACAGTAAACCTGGAAAAGTGTTTGAATTTGAAAAGTTTGATTGACTGACCTGGAAAAGTTAGAAAAATAAAAAAAATGTCCAAACCAAAATTTGTTCAGGATCTTTCTTCCCTGGTGTTCAAATGTGGCTGATATGGTGTGAAGGAATAATAACCTTAACAAAACATTGCTGACAAGGCCTACTTACGTCCAAAGTGTTAGATGTAGTTAACCGGATACATAGCTGGAATATTCAAATTAACTATTCAGTAAAAACACGTTATTCAAACTCTCTGTCAAGTACTGGTCATGGAAATCTCACAATCTGTTTTGGAATTTGATTTGCCAAGTGTGCAGTAAATGACTCATTTAAATAATTGCTCTGGCAGCTGCTTGGATTATGATTGGCACTTAGATCGTCAGAGGTTCACCAGATAAAGGTCCATTCATCGAGCTTCAGCAGGGCGGCCATGTTGTGCCCAAGGCTGTAGTAAAGATCCGGTATAAGGAACTCAAAACTGAACTCTGCTTTTGACTGTGGTATGCCTGCAAGTGTTGTTCCAAAACTCCTCCACTCTGAGTCACAGTTAGATATTTGTGGTTGTGTGTATGTGTGTGTGTGTGTGTGTGTGTGTGTGTGTGTGCTTGTCTTAGAGAGAAAACCAGGACTAAAGAGGTCAGCAATGCAGTACTATTGTACAGTTCTGTGGATCCAAACATTGTGACCACAGTTTCCGTCTCAGTTGCACTTACAGACAATCACGGGGAGGTTAATTATAGCTCTTAAACAGCTTCTACCCATGTGTGTGTGAGTGTGTGCGTACGTACAAGAGTGGCTAGGCTGGCTAGGTGAGAGGAAAGTTTTGTTGGAGCCTGTAGGTGTGTGTGTGTGTGTACGTTTACGTTCTGTACTTGTACCTTAGGCGTGTGTGTGTGCACGTTCTAAATTGGGATCATTCCCTTGGTAGATTGGTGTCATGTGTTTAAGACAGACTGCCAACCAGGGCCAGGGCCAGGGTGAGGGGGCCTCTATATGAAACTCTACCGGGACAAGATAGGCCACCGTACACTGACCTCAGGTGCCACAACATGAACTCAATCTGAACCGGGCACTATTACCTAACACTGATTACCACACAGACTTCTCATATTGATCACAAGAGAGCATGAACCCTATGTAATCTCAATGCCATGGCAGCAATCCCTCCCGATCCATTAAATCAAATCAATACAACATCCAAAAGTCTAGCCCAACACTTAAGAAATCTTATTGATTTTATGGATAGTGAGCGATCGTTGTAGGGCTGCAACTAACGAT
The DNA here is from genome assembly GCF_046629955.1 of Centroberyx affinis. Taxonomy (NCBI): domain Eukaryota; kingdom Metazoa; phylum Chordata; class Actinopteri; order Beryciformes; family Berycidae; genus Centroberyx; species Centroberyx affinis. Next base: position 464,718 of record NW_027281601.1, on the reverse strand, counting down.
TATTTTCATTGTCGATTAATCTGTCGATTATTTTCTCGATTAATCGATTAGTTGTTTGGTCTCTAAAATGTCAGAAAATGGTGAAAAATGTGGATCAGTGTTTCCCAAAGCCCAAGATGACGTCCTCAAATGTCTTGTTTTGTCCACAACCCAAAGATATTCAGTTTACTGTCATAGAGGAGTAAAGACACCAGAAAATATTCAAATTTAAGAAGCTTATTTTTCTTAAAAAATTACTCAAACCGATTAATCGATTATCAAAATAGTTGGCGATTAATTTAATAGTTGACAACTAATCGATTAATCGTTGCAGCTCTAGATCGTTGATCTTTGTGATTATGTGCAATTATGTATCATGAGTCCACAATGAAAGTTCAGGATCACACATAATGTTTACCTGACCACATCAAATTCTTGTATATCTGCCCAGTGTAGCTTTCCAAATAACTGACAGGTGGATGCAAGAAATTAAAGAATTGTCAGATTAACCAATGAATGGAGGTCTTTGCTAGGTCAGTGTACTGGGTTTGTGTTGAGCCATTGTTACAAGCCTGGTCAGGGTTAGGGTTAGAGTTAGTTGTGTAAACCATGTAGCCATACCGCCGACTGCTCATCAACATCCACACAGTGTTCATCTATCACTGCATGATCCTACATGTGGAAGTTTGGAAACAAGGTCAAAAACAACTCACAAATCAAGAAGTCAATTCCACATGACTCCTTATGTAGTCTTGCATTGACATAACCATATCAGGTTCATCTTTCTCAGAAAAAAGAGCTGGTCGGACCATTTTCTGAGTAAAAAGGGGCATGACTCAACCTGAAGTCCACATTGTATAAATCCCTCAGTCCTGCGCCCTCTTCCCTATATGAGAACCTGAGACACTCACCCTACCTGAACCCAAAAAACTCAATATGACCCTGGAGAATATGTGAGTGTGTGTGTGTTTGTCTTGGTCCCTCCGGGGCTGACTTCTCCAAAAAACATTATGAGTTCAAAGTCCAGGAACAAAGAAATCAAGAAGCATTTGACCATTAAAAAAAAGGTTTTAATGGAGTTAACAGTCGACATGCAGGAAGGGGGCCATGCATACCGTGAGCAGACCTTGCTTGACCAGAGAGGTAAGACGCACAAACACACACGCGAACATGCACACAAACAGACAATAAGAGGCGGGCCGACTCAGGATATCACCATAGTATGAGGTTCCGGTGAGCCTCTCCTGTGCTGCATACACTTCCTGTTTGTGTCTATACTACTTCCTATGTGTGGGTGTGCAGCTCTCTGTGAATGTTATTTCAAGTATTTCATGTCTTATCCCCCCAAGAGGGCTTGACCCGCCTCACTTCTGTTTAATGGATTTGTCAGATCTTAGGAAACCGGATAGATGTAAACAAATATCTGGATTTCCAAGTGGGACAGCAGTCTGCTGCCATATTGCTTACACCTATCTGGTTACTTATGATCTGTGAACTCCCCCCCCCCCCCGTGAGAGAGGTAACTCCAGGACAAGTCAGGATTGTATCCTGATTTTATTCTTTCCAGTGCTTTCCTTCTTGACCCCCTTTGCTTTGTGAAACTCGATAGGGGGTCTAAATAGGCTTCCAAACGCGATTGAAGCTCACAGGGACAGAAAAGAATATATCAATGTGTCAACACAAGGGACTAAAGCAAAACGGATGAAGATTTCTAGTGAGCGGTAGTGGTGGTGAGACCATGACAGGACAACCAGGAGGATGTCTGTCTGTCTCTACCCACTTCCCCTTCTGCTCCATCTGCATCTGTCTGATAGCTGCAGTGTGTATGAGTGTAGGTGTGTGTGTGTGTGTGTGTGTGTGTATGAGTGTGTGTGTGTGTGTGTGTGCATGTATGTGTTTGGATTGTGTGTGCCTGTGCCCCTCTCAGCTGTGTTTGTGCGATTTGTGTTTCTTGTGTTTCTTCTTTTTTCTGTCCTCTTTGTCGTGAGTGTGATCACGGCGCCCCCTCTTGGCTCTGCTGTCGCTACTGCTGCTGCTGTCACTCTCCGACTCCTTTCTCTCCCTCTTCCTCTTCTTCTTCATCTTCTTCTCCTGGAGGATAAACGGATGAGAGGAGGGATGAATAAAGAAGAGTTAACAGTGTAGAGCGGAGTTAAGCTCTAATGAGGTGCCACCTGCCTGGCTGTGTGGCAATAAAAGGAGCTTGAACATGTTGCTGCAAAAATATGTGAAAATCAAGCATGCTTCAAACCCCAAACACATGCGTTATTGTGCTTACAGACCAGAGGCATGGTTACTGCATTGGAAAAGTGAGGGCAGCTTTGCATTGGCCTTTAACCACTTAGGCTGCTCCACACACAAGGCTGACAAATGCCTCACCCCCAAGAGACAGAAGAAGAGAGGTGGAGGAGAGCTGAGAAAATAAGTAAGTGAGAGCCACCGACGACATTAGCAGTTACGTATTCACCTTCTTTTTCTTCTTCTTCTTGTCTGAGTCTTGCTGTGGCGTGCCAGTGGAGGGCTGCTGCTGCTGCTGCTGCTGTTGTGGCACTTCATCGTCCTCTTCAGGCAAAAGGGCGTACTGCAACCCCGGAGCAGAGAAACAGTCCTTAGCAAAGTGACCTGAAAAGAGTAATAATTGAGTGATGAGATGCAGTCTGCATCTCTAGCATTAGTGCTTTTTGCCTTTTCACGATACGACTGATCATGTTGTGGTCTTACCCTTGCAGCCACACTTTGAGCATGTTGTGTTGAGTACAGCCTCCAGTGTGATCCTCCTGCCTGTGTGGTCTCTAAACTGCCTGCGCCGCCTCTCGTCCTGCCTAGAAACACACACAGTGACAGTAATAACACACACACACAGACACACAAGTGCACCCACACACACACACAGACACACAAGTGCACCCACACACACACACACAGACACAGACACACAGCATAGTAAAACTGTAAGCACTTACTCTGCCATAACATTGTTGGGGTCCAAGTCCCGCCCTGTTCCCTGATTGACAGCTTTCATTGAGAACGATAACTTCACCTTATCACCCCGAATCTGAGGCGCAAAAGACAGAGCTACAGTTATCATGCTCGAACTACACTGAGATTGGGTTTTACATACAATTCTGTGTGTGTGTGTATGTGTGTGGTTACCTCTCTCCCGATGACTTTGATCCACACCTGTTCCCCCACATCAACGATTTCTGAAGCATTCTCAACCCGCGAGGCCGACATCTCACTCACATGCACCAGGCCTGTATGTGTAAGGAAGGGAGTTAGTTGTTAAGCTATGAAATCCAAAAACAACTGCACAAAAACCTTCCCTCAAAGGAGTAAGACACACAAGCAGGTCTTTCTACCCACCTTCCTTCTTGTAACCTGGCAGCCGGACAAAGGCTCCATAGGTTTGCACAGAGACCACCTCTCCTTTGGCAATGCTGAATATGGGTGGTAGACCGTCCAGCCCAGCAGGCTCCGGGGGTGGGCCATCGGAGTCAGACATCGTCTCAATGGAGGTAGACTGCAGATATACAGTGTATGTATACACACTCAGTCTGTAAAGAGGTTCTCAAAGTGGTAGAGACCTCCAGGTGACCTTAGGAGGACCCTAAACAAAATTAAGAGTAATTTAATTTCACAAATATTACATTTCCTAGTAGTTAGCACAATGGAACAATGCATACAAATCACTGTTAGCTTTCACTCTCCACTGGTATCGCCCAGTGTTTCTCTTGAAACAAAAGGTGGGGGTCGAGGCGCCCCGGTGGGCCCCCGGAAACCGGCCCGCGGTCATTTGGTGCATGTCCACCCCTCTCTTTCTCCCATACCTTCCTGTCTCTCTCTCTCTCACACTGTCTCTATCAATAAAGCAAAAAATGCCTAAAATAAATCTTTAAAAAAGGTGGGGGTCGCGGGAAACAAATCTACTCAGATGGGAAACCCCCGGGTAAAATCTCCTCACATAGCAGTTCTTGGGATAAATGATAGTCTGGTGAATTTATGTGGGATTGTTTGTATGAAAAAGTTTTCAGAAGCCCTGGGACAGAAGATAAAACTATTGCAATATAATATAATTGCCTCCTTTCCACTTACAAGTTAGTGGCAAAATGGCACGGGCCGGGTAATGTGTGAGGGAAATAATGTTGTTCTTTCACTGGTCGCAGTAGCTAACTAACATTTTAAACACGAGCTAGCTAGCTCTGTCGACCCGGCAAAGAGAGACGGAATGGGTTATTCCAGTCCCAAACAGCTACACCACTGCTGCACAATATTACGCTACATAGTACATGTACAAGAAAAAAAATAAATGTATTGTTACCTTGCGTGTTAGCAGATTCGTTTTGGTATTACATCCGGTGCAAGTGAGTTTGTCAACAAGTAAGGCAACCAATCATCGGCGTCGGCGCAAACCTCGACCAATCACAAGTCTTAGCATTCCCGGAAGTGCCCTTTCTCTGTTCTTCGCTGGTTTTACTTAGCTCGGCGTTCTTCCACGAAAGAAGTTCATTCATTTCGGTGAATAAAAGTACAAAATATCAGTACATAGGCTGTTTATTCTTGTTCCCCGGGATGATCGAGCCGAAGAAGAGAGCAGCGGACATGGCCGTGGTGCCTACCGGGGTGAAGCGGCCCCGCACGGAGCTGGTCGCCGCGGCTCAGTCCCAACAACTCGTGGCCATGGTATGGAAAACCAAATCGGATGCTTACAAGTAGCTGTTTGTTTGAAATGATCAAAAGACTTCTGTTCTTAGTTGAATAGGCTGCTAACAAGCTTCCTAAATGTATCAGCAGGGAAGGAAAAAATATAAAGGTAAAAGCAGTAAATAATATGATGTTGTGCTGAATTAATCCAGCCATGTTCAAAAACTTGCATGCATTCACATCCAGTCAGTGATGTGTCTAGATGTGTGTATAGTTAGGGTCAGAAAGACATAATACATGACAGTTGAAGACGTGGTGTTTTCTCCCCAGGGTCCCCCGCGGAGCTCCAGCCTCCAGGCTCCCATCATGCTGATGTCTGGCCACGACGGAGAGGTCTACTGCTGCAAGTTTCACCCCAACGGAGCCACGCTGGCCTCCTCAGGATTTGACAGGCTCATATGTAAGACATTAACCCTCACATTTAAACTAGTATTGACAGTAGATGGCCCTCAATCTCACACATCCACGTCCAGATTCGTACACACTGCAAGTTTCTGTGAATAACTTGTCCAGCGCTGTCTTTCCTTGCTGCAGTGATGTGGAACGTGTATGGAGATTGTGAAAACTTTGCCACGCTGAAGGGCCACAGTGGAGCAGTGATGGAGCTGCACTACAACACAGATGGCGGGTATGAATCACAGTATAGTATAACGTCAAACGTATAATTTCTGCTCACTGCCAACTAATAGCTGGACAAAAATCTAGCCTAAATTATCACACTTATTTCTAAAATAGTAACATCATAGTAACAAACTTAAAGATGTGAGTGCAAAAACAAAAAGAAAGAAAGAAAGAAAAATGGCAATAAGTAGGGTTAGACTGATATATCAGTTTGCCAAGATTTGATAAAAATCTGAGATTGGCACCAAATATTGGCTATTAGCAGCTTCAATTGAGAAAAATTGGTAAGCAAATCAGCCATCAAAAAATTAGCTAAACCTATCTAGAAGAATAAACATTTGCCTCAGAATTTGAAATCATCGAACAGTCATTCCCATTCAAATCTACACTCTTGAATGGCAAGGTAAGCAAACTTTATTTATATAGCACATTTCATACACAAGGCAAATACAATGTGCAATGTGAATGGTCATTTGGACACTTGTACACTTACAATGGCTGCCATAGAATGTTTGATAATGTTGCTGTGGTAATCAGTGTTGATTTGATGCAGGATTGTGCATTTATTTACTATCGCATATATGAGAAACTAATTTCCTAGTTGGACATTTCACGTAAACACCCTCCAAATTTTGCTACCCAAGCTTCTGAGTCATGATGAAATGGTGAACTTTAACCTTCTCAACAAGGAAAAAAAAGAATTGTTGAATGAATGACATTTGTCAGATTAGCTAGTTAAGCTGCAGGAGGTCCATGTTTGATTATTGTATGTCTTCTGGGTTTGCGTGTCTGACAAAATAGCACATGAATGCAACGCTTTTTAGCAGCCGACTTGGAAATCCCGGATGTTGAACGCACGAGACTCAAAAAGCTGATGTGTTACTATGGCAATTGCATGAGAACTGTCTGAGTCTCATGTTCTGTCCACACATGAAACAAAGTTCATTTCCATGACATTATCAAAATTCTATGGAAGCCATGTTAGGTTTACCAAAGGAAATTACCATGATACACCAGGAAGTGTCTTTTCTATACATTCAAGTTCTGTGGTTTCTGCTCATGCTATCATCTGTGCTCCATGGAGAGCAACACACATTTCCCATTAGATAAAAGTTCTTAGCCAGATGAGAGAGTTGGCAACAGGTGTTTCAGACTTACTAATGCTTCCTAATACATGGGTCACACACACATAAGGTGCCAGCATCTATGTTTCAGTGATAAATGATAAATACAGCGTGGGATTGATTGATTGAACGTGTGTTTTCTTTCCTTGTGTGTTAGCATGCTGTTTTCAGCGAGCACGGACAAGACTGTAGGCGTGTGGGACAGCGAGACGGGCGAGAGGATCAAGCGTCTGAAGGGCCACACCTCCTTCGTTAACTCCTGCTACCCGGCCCGCCGAGGCCCCCAGCTGGTCTGCACCGGCAGCGACGACGGGACGGTCAAGGTGAGACTTCCAGCTACCAGTTAGATTAGATGAAACTCCATTGACCTGTAGGGAGATTTGGTCAAGCTCTGGTGGAATTTGATCCTGGATAATTGGCAGCACACACGTGGTTCCAGTGGTGGGAGCTTTGTGTTCACAAAATAACAATCGTTATTTTAATGGATTTGTAAGCTTATCTTAAATATTACATTATTCTTACCTCAAATATTCTCTTATTTTGATTGTGAACAGTAGAAAGAGACAGGAAAGATGGTGAAGATAGGGAATGAGATTTGAGAGTTCAGAGCTGGGCTCAAAACAAGAACATGGTGTGTGTGTGAGAGCAAAACGGTTTTTGTGCTGTTGAAATCCAATGAGACCAAATCGACTTTGTAGTAAGATTATTTTGGGGAAACCACTAAGGGCCCACTCGTTTATTGTTATTAATTCATGTTGAATGTTACTGTTTGACTGTTGTTGTGAAACCTTTATGGTTCTGATCTTGATTTTGTGTGTATTTCTGTGTGTGTGTGTGTGTGTGTGTGTGTATAGCTGTGGGACATCCGTAAGAAGGGGGCAATCCACACTTTCCAGAACACCTATCAGGTGCTGGCTGTCACCTTCAACGACACCAGTGATCAGATCCTGTCGGGAGGCATCGACAACGACATCAAGGTACCAGCTTCCAACAGTCACAGAAAACCTGGAAAAGTGACAAAGTTTAAAAACTGAATTTGCTGGCCTGGAAAAGTTCTAGGAAATTATACATATTCAAAATTATTATTTAAATTATTTGAAAATGTCATGGAAATGATCACTATCAAGCTTGGCTGCTGGAAAATCAGGTTATGTTGGGAATAACTGAAATGCAAATTTTACATTTCTGGAGTACGGAGGTCCTCATTGATGGATGTAGTCAGTCAAAGAAAGATCTGAGCCATTCAAATCAGCTGTTCAACAAAACTGTGACACTTGTGCATAGATAGATAGATAGATAGACAAATATTGATCAGAGAAATCATGCTAGCTGTCATGGAAAAGTATTAGTATAAATGAATAGAAACTCAAAATTGACTTACTTACAGTGTGATCTCTGTCAGATTAATGTTTTACTGTATTTAGTGTTTTTTTTTTGTAGATACACCTTTTTATATGTGATTAATTTTTTTTATAAATTCTCAAAACCTGTTGTGTGTGCTGTGCAGGTGTGGGACCTGAGGCAGAACAAGCTGATCTACAGTATGCACGGCCATGGAGACTCAATCACTGGACTCAGCCTGAGCTCCGAGGGATCCTACCTCCTCTCCAACTCGATGGACAACACCGGTAGGGTTTGGGTGCAACACATGCCTTTCATCATTTAATAAGAGTGTGAATTTAATCTGGGTGAGTTCTTGTATTAAATTTTTGTGTATGTCTCCGTGTGTAGTGCGTATTTGGGACGTTCGACCATTCGCGCCCAAGGAGAGATGTGTGAAGATTTTCCAGGGGAATGTTCACAACTTTGAGAAGGTAAGAAAATAACTTTCTGGCCCTCGCATGCAGTATACTTGCACTTAGGGTTGCACTGACACCACTTTTTTTTTTACTGTAGATACAATCCAGAGTAATACATTTTATCACTGGATACTAAGGAGCAAATTATTTTTACTGAGCAGTATAGTCTTGGAGCATGAGTTTGTAGTCACTGAGGCACAAATATATGTTTTGAGATGTAGTTTTTTTTCCTTTTTCTGCTTACAACATCCTTCTTTGCAAAAAGGGCATTTGCATTCATTTCTGACCCGCAGCACGTGGCCGTTGGTACTGGATTTTAATCTTGTGTAAATTCTCCAATACAATACTATTTTTTAGCTTTGTATCAGGCAGATATCCAATACCATTACTGGCTGTGTGAGTTTGTCGAGTCCAGTTGCCGACCACCATTGTTTTGCATCCCCTCTTATCCTTCCCTGCCTTTCCTGTCCCTCTCTCCTGTACTATCCAATAAAGAAATGCTGTAAAACTTCACTGTGCCTATCCTCTCCATTTGGTATATTAAGTCACATGTGTAGAATGCTTGTGTCATGGTAATGAATTATAATGAGTTATACTTCTAACATCCGGTCCTGTCTTTTAGAATCTGCTGAGGTGCTCATGGTCTACTGACGGCAGTAAGATATCTGCAGGCTCAGCCGACCGGTAAGAAGCAACGTCACACACACACACATCAATTGAACAGATTGTATTACACACATTAGTAATAGGTCAAGGTATACTACCTTGACCTATTACTAACTTATTATCCTTGTTCAGGGAAATTCTTGTGTTACAGGAAGTATAAATATGCATACAAACAAACATGTTTGGTCTTAAAACGTAAACAAAAGCATGACATAAGAATACATAGTACAAAATGCACAACAATAAAAGATACAATAAATATTCATTATCAGTATGTCTTGGCATTGCGATGTCTCACATTGTGTGTGTGTGTATGTGTGTTTTCTTTATAGATTTGTGTATGTTTGGGACACCACGTCCCGCAGAATCCTGTACAAGCTGCCAGGCCACGCTGGCTCTGTCAATGAAGTGGCCTTCCACCCAGAGGAGCCTATAGGTGAGAGCAGCAACTGCTATAATCTCCTATTACACACTTATTAAATTTTAGAGGAATAGAACGGAGCTATTTGGAGATACAAGAAACTGAGCTAAGTTTAACTCTAGAAGGGAGTTTGGGGGGGTCATTTTGTTATGGGTTAGAATTATCATTATTATTAGTCAGAATATAGTGATCACCGCCCTCTCTTGTTCTCTCTGCACTGTTTTCTCTAATTTTACCTCAACATTTTAAATTTTAGCTGGTTATTTGTTTTCAGCTCAAACTTGTCTTAGTGGAAAAATTGATTGTTATAAAACGGGAATAAATAGTTAAATTGTTATCTGTGTCTGTTTTTCTCTCCAAACAGTGCTGTCTGGCTCCAGTGATAAACGGCTCTACATGGGAGAAATTCAGTAGGGGGTGTGTGTGTGTGTGTGTGTGTGTGTGTGTGTGTGTGTGTTTGTCAGTGAGTGTCCTGCTCTGGAGCTGGATGGGTGGTGTTCCAGAGTGGGCTATCAGTCTCTGTAATTTTATACGCTTCAGCTTGTCTTGGAACAACCTCAGGATGTGTGTTTTGAGTTTATTATGTTCAGTCCCAAGATTATTAGATTTTTTTTCCTTTTTAATAAACTCAATCTGTGAAAACAGCTTGTTGGATCCTTTTGTCCTTCTGATGCTTCTCTGTGTTCACACAGTAGGTTTACATGCAAGCTGCCACTGCTTTATCCTCCAAACCTGAGTGAAGAACAGGCAAGCTGTTGAACTGAAGGACTAAACTGTTTATGCACATTTAAAATAACACTCACGGAAGTTTCATCACTGCCACTTTTAACAGTCTAGCTGATATATTATGCGAGTCAGCTCAATTTATTTAGAAGAAGGGTAAATTAGAACTATTAAGAGTTACTGGGATGTATGTGAATGAAGCCACTGATGTCTTTGCCCAGTCTAATTGCACCATAAACATGCTGATTCACCGAGTTAATTGTGGCTTTGATTTTGCAATTTGATATTCTTGAGTTATTTATACACTGCAGTATAAACTTGGGACTATTATTTTTAACAATAGCAGGGTATAGTTAAGGGTAAAAACTTTCTGTTTAGCCACCTTTTTATGTGAGGAATAGCGTTGAACCACACTTCGGCTGTCATGATCTCTATAATGCGAGATTGAAAGTATAAACTGATGTGAGTTATGTAAAGAAGGGGCATTTTAAAGATTTTCTGAAAATATTGATTTTGTGTTACATTGATGGTCGTTGGCCTTGCGATGACCAATTGGAGGTTGTAGTTTACCATTCATTTACTTTCATCACTGAAATTATGTAGTCCATTATAGCTGCATGGCCAACTTTCTCACTTTTTGTCATACGCCTCATGGCAGACAGATGACATTAAACAAGGCTGTTAATTGTGCTTTTCCCCCTCTGGACTGTAACTGTCCGGAGCCGCAGGCCGCGTCTCCAGCGGCAATGCGGGACGTGATGCCTTCTGTGTAATCGTTGTTCAGGTTCTGTGGTAGTGGGAGGCGATTAGACTGCTGTTTTGACTGATTATTTTCGGTTGTCTGGCTCGCCTCCACAGCGAGCCCCCGTTTCTTTTGTGTTCCTCCCGAACGCCTCGCGGTGCTCCTCGGCTGCGCGCACGCACGAACGCACGCACGCACGCGGGGCTGCAGAATCCAGGCAGCTCCTCCTCGAGGGGGTCGCGGTGACTGAGAGCCCCCACCCCCTCCTCTCTCTTCCCCCCCGGCTCCTCCTGCGCCCGCCCCGGCACCGATTGTTGACAAAGACGCCGCGAGACGGAGCGGAGGAGCCCATTCCCCGGTCCGAAACCTCGGTACCGGTGTACAGATCCACCCGTTTACTTGACTTATTTATCCTGAACAGCTCGAGGAGAAGAAGATCGGGACGGGGGGAAGGAGGACTCTTCCACTCCTAGAAAACCGTGAGTCACAACGAGCTGCTTTGTGTCCGTAGCAGACTGCATGTAGCCTAGCCGTAGTAACGCCGAAGGGTCGGTTCCCTCCTCCCCACCTCCCCCGTGTGATCCGGTATCATATGATGCTCATTTCTGTCTGTAGCCCGGGGCAGATTATGACAGCTTTCCGTCTCTCTTTGTGCCTTTGTGTGTCCCCTCTCCGGAAGGTGTGGCCGAGGTGATTCGGTAGTCGGTGGTGGTCGGACCGCAGACCTCGGCGTGAATCGGACCCCCCACCCCCTCCTCTCCTTCCTGAAAACCCACGACCGCCCGCGACTCATATTTACCGACAAAGCCAGCGGTCAAGATGGGTCACTCAGTTTGACTGGAAGCGCCAGACCAGCGTTCCAGGAGGAGGAGGCGGCCTTGAGGGGGTTGTTCAGCCGGGAATGGTGTGAGCTGAGACGGTCAGGCAGTCTGGATCTGACCGGGGACCCGTCCTTCCCCCGGAGCCTCCGCGGCCCCAAGCCGCGTCCTGAGCCCTCCAAGATGGGGAAGTGCGATGGGAGATGCACGCTGATGGTGATATGCTCGCTGCAGTTGGTGAGTGTGTGTGTGTGTGTGCGCACGTGCATGTGCGCGCGTGTGTTAACCCTGTCTTTCAACTCACTCGCCATAAAAGATATAATTAGACCAGCGTGCTACAGACACACACATTGTAATCAGGCCTTTTTGTGCGGCCCCTCTGTACAGTCACACTAGAAGCTTTGAGCTGCAGCTGTTGGGGTGGCATGCCACATTACAGGCATTAACCAAGGGTGTGTGTGTCTTTGAAAGAGAGGGAGCAGGGCAGGGGAGCGCTGTGGTGTGAGAGAGGTCTGTATATGTTTAGTGTGTGTGTGTGTGTGTGTGTAAGAGAGAGAAAAGGAGAGAGAGGGGAGATAGCCCTATTCTGACATAACCATGTGGATATAAAGACTTACAGACTTTTAAAAGTAGTGTCAGAGGAACAAGGGAGGCCCTCTTCCCCATCTGGTCTCCATTCTAGAGTTAAGCTTAGATGTTCCTTGTTTCTCAAAATAGCTTGATTCTATTCCTCCAAAATGTAATAAGTGTGTAATATGAGACCATGTCGGCTATTTCTGTAGTGAGTGTAATGCGGGCAGGGATGCTGGTGTGAAAGCTATCTGTCGAGGCTATTGTTTGCTGGGGCTGATGTGTTGTTGTGTGGCAGGGGGATTCGGCCCATAGATTCTCATTAGTTTGGGGGAGCTTTTGGGGGGTGCTCCTCTTTTACAGTGACTGGGCTGGCTGGTGCTCCAGGCAGTTACCATGGAAACAACTGCGGCAGACCTGTGTATGTGTGTCCCTGTCACAGTGTGTGTGTGTGGTGGTGGTGGGGGGGCGTGTTTTATGAGCGTGGAAACCCTTGATTACTTGTAAGTGTGTGTGTATGATTGTTTTTGTGAGTGTGTGTTTGCATGTGTGTTTCTATATATGTGCCTTTTCCTAATGTGTGTATGTGACACCCCCCTCCCCTCCCCTCCCTCCTGTACCCTAGGTGGCAGCGCTCCAGAGGCAGGTGTTTGATTTTCTGGGCTACCAGTGGGCTCCCATCCTAGCCAACTTCCTCCACATCATGGCGGTCATCCTGGGCATGTTTGGCACTGTGCAGTTCCGCTCCAGATACCTCATCTTTGTGAGTATCCCTCGCCATCGGTTGGTGTCACAGCTCCCATCTCCCGCCATCTTGACTTAAGGGTTCTGTTTTGGGTGTAGCCTACTATGCATTTGTTTTAGTTCAAACTTGGGACACAAAATGGGTATGGACACACACTTGTATGCATTGTCACAGTCATACTCATACACAAACACACACACTGATCTCTTGTTGTATGTTTTTCTTAGTATGCAGTGTGGCTGGTCCTTTGGGTGGGTTGGAACTCCTTCATCATCTGTTTCTACCTGGAGGTTGGACACCTGTCTCAGGTAAACTCTGTGTGTGTGTGTGTGCGCGTGCGTGTGTGTGCTTATGTACTTGTGTGAAATGCCATCAGCCACCCAGGCAGTAGCCCTAATGCAACTGTGTGTGTTCTTGTATGGATATGTGTGTGTGTGTGTGTGTGTGTGCGCAGGACAGGGACTTTCTCATGACGTTCAACACATCCCTTCATCGTTCTTGGTGGATGGAGCATGGTCCTGGTTGCCTGGTAACACCGGTGCTAGACTCTCGTATCGCCCCTGATGACCACCATGTCATCACTGTCTCCGGGTGTCTCCTTGACTACCAGTACATCGAGGTGCTGAGTTCAGCCCTTCAGATCCTATTGGCTGTAAGTGTCACACACACTCTAATAGGGACGCACACACTCACACACAAATTAATTTATTATTTTTGCTGCAGTGGTACGCACAGCTGGAAAAATATAAATACAATGAAACATCATCATGTTACTGCTCAACCCTCCACAAAGGAAAAATAAAAATTGTAATTGGGATCACAGCACAATTGTCCAACACACTCAACTCAGCAATGAATCAGTGTGGAAAGCGATCATCTCCCTATTTCTGTCAATCTCTTTTCTCACAGCTCTTCGGCTTTGTATACGCCTGCTACGTGAGCAAAGTCTTCCAGGATGACGAGGACAGCTGTGAGTGCTTTTGTCTTATTCTAAGGCTTGTTTTGTCTATTCGCGCGCCTTGTGCGGCCGATCAGTTTTACTTATATCATATCTGTGAGAGTGCCTTTGTTTGAGCGATCCATCGCTGTGTGTGTGAGTGCTGTTAGCTTATTGTTTTCTCTGCTTGAGTCACGGTGAGAGATATGAGTGTAGAGGATTCCCTGTGGGCGATCCGAGCGCTCCATCTGTGGGGAATATTCGAGATGTCTGCTGGAATATTCCTATCAGAGAGTCCGTCTGTCTGCTGGCTGGTGCTTGTCTGTCGGCTTGAGTGTGCCATCTGTCTGTCTGAACGCTTTGTTTCCCTGTCTGCCTCTCTTGAGTTTCTCGCTCTCACTCAGAGAAGGAAATGAAGTGCTATAGACAGAGTGTGACATCACAAGCTTAACTACCTAGAAAATGAATGGAATGTCATGTCATAATAGAGTGTGATCTCAGAAGTGTGTGTGTTTCTAAATGGTTTGCATGTCGCAATGAGCTGTGATGTTATAATTAGAATAATCATAGTGATATTCATGTTGTATTATAATTAACTTGATGTCACAATGACATGCATTATTGTTCTTTTGGGATGCACCGATACCCACATTGGTAACAGATTAGTCCGATACAAGTGAAAATTGGGTATTTGTATGATAGGAAAATTTCCCCAGTGGTAAAATGTGACATTGAGTACCATGTATAACATGTTGCAAAGCAAGTGATTTTCTACCTTTTTCACACATAGAAGAAGTTTGATAAGAGAAGTGGAATGCAAATATAACAACACAACAGCAATAGTACTACCACTAATAATAATAAAAAATATCTTTTTATTAATGTTATTAGAAAAATGTCAGATCTTTGTTCTGGAGAAAAATTGATTTATATCATCTAGAGGAGTAAAAATAAGGGACTGTATCAGTCCTCAGAATTGAGTGAGGAAGATGAGAATGATGTATTGGTGACATAGACGCAGTGAGAAAGATATATTGGTGTGTCTCTACAGGTTCTCATGTCACAATGGTTTACAGTGTCATAATGGTGTACTGAATGCATTATGATACAATGTGATGCCTTAATGGATTTTGATGTCAAAATAGAATGTCATATTGAAATACAATGCTTGGTAAAAAAAAAAGACTAATTTAAGGGAAAGAGGAATAATATCCTCTCTTTTCTTCCTCTCATGTCAAAGTTGATTTCATTGGTGGCTTTGACTCCTATGGCTACCAGCCGCCTCAGAAGTCCTCTCATCTGCAACTGCAGCCTCTTTACACGTAAGTTACACACATATATATACACACATACATCACATATCAGTATGTATATTTTTATATAAAATAATATAAATAACTTTCTTTACAAATAAATTATTCTCCCTCTTCTTGATCTTCTAATCACTGTTATAATATTCTCAGTATTACGTATCAGTGTATCACTTGTGTGATCATATCAAAGTACAACAATATTGATGTCTGACCCCCTCTGTGTCCCAGGGCTGGTTAGGTGTTGGTAGCGCCCCCTTCAGGCCAAACCCTGACGGTGTCACTGTGGATGGAACGCGGTCGCCCTGATAACACTCACTCTGTGTGTGTCACAGTTCTACCGAGGAATGGACTTACCCCACCCAGAGGGAGAGATGTCTGTGCGTGCGTGTGCGCACGCGCATGTGTGTGTGCGTGTGTGTGTGCGTGCGTGTATGTGTGTGTGTGTCCGAGAAAGAGTAAAACAACCCTGAATAGAATGTATAGAGCTCAGGGATGAACCAGCATGCCAGGTGGTAATATGATGGAGGAGGGGGTGGTACAGGAGGGAAATGGGGCATCTGCGGAGGGAGCAACAAAGGAGGAGAGCTGGGGACACCAAGGACACACTTCACTAAACTACCAGCTCTCCACACTCCCACAAGTGTGTGTGCGGTGTGTGTGTGTGTGTGTATACATGTGTAACTCCACAGAACTAGCTGGTGCTCAGTGGTGGCACCCTGGACTCTTAACGCGTGGTGCCCCTGTGCATTTTTTGTGTGTTTGTGTGTGTGTGTGTGAGTGTGGGTGAGGGTGGGAAGGGGGAGGGGGGGTCACATAATAATAAAGAGGCACGGCTCCTACATATTGTCGTTTTAGAATGTGGTGATGTCATACTAGAGCAGTCTTACAATTACCATTTCCAAAGCAATCTTTCCCTCCTCCTGCTCGATTTAAAATCACTATTGTCCAGGACCAGCAGGCCACTGGATGTTTGAGTTTTTGTGTTACAGCCCTGGTCCTCCTCTATCACGTGGATCTTGGTAAAACAAAGCTGGTGTACCTTTGAAAAGGAAGAATTCCTGAAAGTGCCGGGGCACCTCAAAGGCCAAGATTGCATCTGTTGCAGAGGTCAAAGGTCCAACGCTGCGGATATTTTGTTTTCAGGAAGAAGTCACCCTAGATGTTATGCTGTTGACTAGGGATGTAGATGGCTTTGGGATTGGGCATTAGTGTGTCTGTGGGGGGAGCAGTGGGGATACTGTGCATGTAAATAACCAGCCAATGATTGTTTTGTTGGTTCCATTTAGACAGGGGGTTGCATTAGGGGGTGGGCGGGGCTGGGGAGAGGGGCACACACATCTAAGTTTTTCTTCATACCTGTCTCTCTCTCTCTCTCTCTCTCTCTCTCTCTCTCTGATATCTTAATGCTTTTAACTCTTTTAACCCATCTGCAAATACTTCTCCCGATCTTTAAAGGAGAATATGGCATCAACATGCAATGTGACAAGTTCAGAGTAATGTTTGGAGACAGGAGAAATGACATGGGAGAGAGGGGGAGGGAGACAGGCGTGAGGTGAATACCTTATTGGGTGTAAGGTGAAGTTTGAAATAATAAAAATACACTTTCTACATTAAATATGACTTCTGTTGTCATCTGTACCTGCACATGCATGCAAACACAGTGACAAGGCTTTTGATTGAGTGCTTTCATTCCTATCGGTGATGACATTATATTAATATTGGGATTATGAGGCACAGAATTACTCGTTTTACCAGATCAGTTTAGAAGATTATACATGTAATGCACTTTGGTGAGCTGCTATATTACTATGATGATTTGATTCTCCAAATAATACCATGCATTTCATAGAAAGACAGATAATCCTTACAAAAAGAAACAATAATGTATAGGGAATCATACTGTGTCTGTGATACTCGGTAATGAGTTTATAGTGACCATATACTTTATGCTATTTTTATCTCCTATGGTATCGCCAGACTATTCCAATATGGACTTGATGTGTGTGTAGTGTGCTAAAAATGATCATAGGATTACTAGGACAGCCCTTATCTATTTGCATTACGTCATCCACACACCAGAGTGGGACCGTCTTTATTCACGCGCCGTATTTACTTCACTTTGCAGGTCCAGAGCGGCCATTGGCACGTTTTTAAAAAGCCATTTCAGTATTTGTTTTCGGGCCGCACGCTCTACTTTTCACACTGTCCATTTACATTCCGGAGGTGTAACGGAGCATCCAGCCACACACCCGCTGACCGTGTGGCGCAGCACGTTGCCATGGCTGCCGGACACCCCGTTACCGTAGATACCCCCGGTACATTCTGTACTGACCACCCCTAACGAAAAATAACGATCGTATTCCTATAATATTTCTACCGGGATTCAGTGTGTCTAGTGAGTGTAGAGTGACCTTATCGTAGTTTATCTCCTTTGGTATCACTAGTATAATCTTGTAGCGTTACATCCCTATAGTAGCCTATAATATCAGTAATATCCTAAAGCATATCCAGGTTGATTATTGGTGATATTTGTAGTTTGTAGCTAATTTTATTATATGGTTAATACACTCATTTTTCGTGTTTATAAAGGGAACACCCCCTCCCATTACACAAACGGATGTACAGTATAGTCCTATGGTACAACATAATAGTAACTGAGGAATACTTTAAGGTTTTTATTTTTCCCCATTGCAAAATAATGTGAATGAGGTCAAAGCAGAATGCAATATAAATACATCGCTCCCCAACACACACACACATAACAAAGGGACCGGTACGACCCTCCCCTCCCAGTTGGCGCAATGAACCGCACGCTCGCCCTCATTCCTTCCCATCATGCAGCGCTCTCGCCTGCTCCCGTCGAGCCGCCATGTTGTCAGAGTGAAAGCCTGGAAGTCGGAAAGAAACTGGGGCTGAAATCCGCGACCATCCACCCTCTCCGCCGGTAAGTATCATCTTCCCCCGGTCGCAGTAGCCCGTACCTCCGTTCATCCACACATCGGTGCTGATATTGTCGGAATGGAGGCTTGACGCGAGGTAAACGGGAGTATTTTTGAGGCTGTATTGGCAGCCTCCCTTCTCCTGCCTCCTTCCTCCCGTTGTGTCGGTCTTCCGCTCCAGACAGCTCGGGCCTTTGTTAGCATCCGCGTCACGGGGACCTGTAGGACTGCAAGCTCGACAGACCCAGGTTCGAGTCCCCGGTGTTTTTTTCACGAGTTAGCGTTGTTATTGGACCACTGCACCTGATAAAAACTTTGTGTCGAGCCCGTGTTTGGCCCCCGTTCGACCGGGCTGAGCTTGTGTCGGGAGGCCGTGTATTGTTGCTAGACATGGGCAATGAACCCTCCGTAACAGCTCTAAGACTGGCGCGAGGAAACGTAAAATGCATGAAAACCCAGCTTACCACCACGTTCACTCGGCTTTCGTTCACTTTCGGTTTGATCATGTGTCAAGACAATGTGCTGTTGCCGTTGAGAAATGATCGGTTTGTGTTGTGCCGCGGTTGGAGACACCTAACGTTATCTTGCTAGCTGCTAGTTGCCTGCTTGTATTGTCACACCCCTGTCTGTGCCCGGTATGCGGTGGATTGATCCCCGGTATTGAATAATGATTAACCCAGTTAGATATGGACCACACTGCCTATTTCCGGGTGCCAAACTTGTAACATAACAAGCCGAGTGCGCCTCGCTTTGGGGAACGGCCACGGTGCTGTGGATTTCCGGGTGTTTCTGCATCAGACTTAGAGCTGTAGCAAAGAAATTAATTGTTAGCATTGCCCTCTTGCTCGACTGGGAGAATAAAGAATAAGCGAGTAGATCGAACAGCATTGCATATTGTGAAAGATCAATCAGCAAGGTCATTTGTTTTCCTTTCGGGGCTGTGTAGCCGGCCAACCCGTGGTTTTTGTCTTGTGAAGGGGGTGTGCGCTGCTGTCTGTTGCACAGCGGTTTCAGCAGACAGAGGGAAAGCTGGATGCGTTTGATGAGGGATAGTGTGAGACTGACTCTGAGAGAGGTAATTACTGTATATGGCTCATTGTAAAAAGAACTGCTTGTAATTTCCTCATAGCCTTTAGGGACACTAATGTGAAACTGGTAATTCTAACAAGAGATTACAGCTTGTTGGAGAAGGAGAGGCTGTAAAATACAAATTATATCCCTCTGCCAACTCAAAACCAGTGGGGTTGTTGTGCCCAATATTGTCCACCAGATTGTTCTGTCCACATCCCAAATCCTTGCGTGTGTCACTGCACATGTAACGGTAGTCTTGCCCAACATCCTAGCCTCCAATTAAGATGACCACCTGATAAATTGTCTCCATTCCTTAAAGAATAAAGTCACTCAAGTCCCAGCCCAAACTTGCCAAGACAATGTTACTTTTTAAGTTGTTCCTATAGGAACAATATGTACACTTTGCCCTGGTGGTGAGACGACCTGTCAGCTCAAATGCACTGAGCTTCTACCATGGGCTATAGCAGGTCTGCAACCATGTGCCATTTAGAGCCACATGTATACAGGTGTTCATAACAACCAAACACTACAGCGGCTTGTTTCACTGATTGGTACACCTTGAACCGGAGAAGGGGAACTAATCGGTGAAATCAGCTGGTGTATTGTTTGGTCTAGATGTCTAAATATTTTTGGGATCAGGCCTATATAGGCATATATGGGGGGAAATAGGATCCATAATATGGCATGATTCATTTAGGGATTTTGGGATTAGAACTGGTGACACCAGTAGGTTTGATTCCAGCAGAATACAGAGCAATGCTTATAGTATGTTATATTTACTCTAGATGGGCAAGTTGGGAGTTTATGCCTAAATCACCTGTCTCTTGGCTTGCAAAGGGATTCTGCAGCTTTTTATCAACAATTAAATAGCTTTAATGGCTAGATGCCACCTCAATACGAATCTGTTAGACCCGTAACTAATGTTACTGATGCCCTTTATGTGGCTCCAATCTACAGGCTTTTTCCTGTATGTTGGGTTCAGCAGCTCACTTAAGGGACATCAAGCTGATTTGTGTGATTTACATTCAATTCTGCTTTCATAACTGAACACACAGGAATTGCCATTTTCTCAAATTAGCCTAAGCGTATCACTACCTGGATGTTTTGAATATCTGCTATGCAATGCTCCCTCAAAGCAACTGGTGTCTAGTTCTCTGCCATGAAAGAGAATGCAGATTTTTATTACAACCAAATATTATAGCAGCTAATTAGCTCATTTTCAACCTGTGAGGCACTATCTAATGGGTGAAATCAGCTGCTGTAGTGTTTGGTTGGAATGAAAACCTCCATCCTCTTCCATGGCACAGGTCTGGACACCACTAGCTTAGAGGGAACATTGCTGTTGTCTGTGCCTGTCGTGCAGCATAGTTTGAAATGAAAACCAGTCCACACCACATCAACATTTGTTGAGATATTTTTGCATCTTCAGTGTGGTCTGGAGTTGTCAAATGTGGGTGGCCCATCCCTAATCTGAAATGACTGGGAGATATTGGCTCCATTTAATTACATGAGATTACATGGTGCTTAAATTCTCATTCATTTAGGGCTTATGTATTGAGGGATTTACAGAACAATGAGACTGTTGACTCTGAACTTGATTATAAACCGTTTGGAAAAGGAAAATGTCAGCTGTACAATGAGATGACCTATTCATTTTACCCACAAGTTTTATCTGGCTTAATCTGAGTCTGGGATCATCTCAGACATTTGATTGTAAATAAATCTGTAGAAATATCTACAGCTGTATCCGTTAATGATTTGTGATGCAACGTCTTTTTATTTCTGACATATTGACCCAGTTTGCAGTTGCTTGCATGTGACACATACACTTCTCTCTGGACAGGCTGTGGTGGAATGAGCAGTGTGTGTGTGTTGAAGAGGAAAGCAGTGCTCTGGCAGGATTCGTTCAGCCCCCACCTAAGAACTACATCTCCCAGCATGCCCGTGGTGCTGAGCAGCGGAGGACACGCCCCTCCAACCGGGCAGACCCCTCAGGCCCCACCCCCCAGCCAGCAGGTAACCCCCACCACCTTGACACCCTGATGCATTTTGTTTATTCTTGGGCAGACCAACGTGTCTCTGTCTTTGAGATGTATGGGAGAATTGGCTTCCATGACCTGACAGGTTTCTTAAAGGATACCTGCGGTTATTTTCAAACAGGGCCAATTTTATAAACAAAATTTCCACCATGCTGATCGAATCTGATCAAAATTTAATCAATTACTTAACTGTTCTTTACTATGTACCTCTCAGTCCAATGGGGCCAAGGGAAACTCAAAACATTCAACCTCAAAAAATGATGAAAACACTCCCTTTCAACACAGTAACACTCACACTCCAGTTACACATCATTAAATAGCCACAATTGAGCAATTATCACACAGTATTTCAGTTATAGTCCATCTGATACTTTCTAACGTTGCTCACACACTCCCTTGTTTATTCTGCTGGCTGCTGGTCTTGTGCTTCATTCATGTCATATCAGAATAAACAGAAATATGGTATTTTATTTCTACAACTTGAAAGCGTTCATGTGTTTAATTAGTTGGGACGCCAGCATCCAAAATTATTTGTATTTCTGAATTGAAAATCAAACATAAATGAATTACAGCAGATATTGTTCGCTTTTCTTAAGTAGGGTTGATTGTATTTGTGTGAATATAACTGATAATTTTGATTTTTATTACCTTGGACAGCCAACATCGTTGGATTCCCTGACGGCAAGTGGGAGACATCAGAGCCCGCAAAAAAATCCCACATGTTGTACTTGTAGTTACCACTAGGAGGTTGACATCAACGTTTTTTTCCCAGTAGGCAGTTCATATTTACGCTACATCCAATATGACGTGAACGCTGCATCAGAGTACTTTAACGTTCTGTTTGCTTACTTGCCAGTTAAAATAACACATTTAATACTGCAATATACTCAAGTGTCCGGCCATGGATAAGTGGAAAGTTGTAGGCCGGTCTCATTGCAGTGTGAGTGTTATTATGTTGAAAAGGACATGTTTTGGGTGATTTTGGGTTTGACTGTTTGAGTTTCCCTTGGCCCTGTTGGAATGTGTAGGAGAGCATCGCTCCCTGAGAGCTGCATTAAGCCCTGCAGTGAATTAATTGACAAAATTCTGATCAGAATCAATCTGCATGATGAATCATTCATGCATCATGCATGATGCATGAACTAGGAAAATAAGGCCCAGGTTAAAAATAACTGGAATTATCCCATAATTTTATACTATCCCATTTTATACTGGCACGTCCAAACAAGGCAGTGGCAAGCCACTCAAAACCATCTTGATGTATAAATCAAACACACTCAGTGCTGCAGATGTGTGCTGGAAAGGGCTGAAAGTGAATCCTCACCATACCTGCATGTCTCCAGGTGTGGCCCAGACACATTCTGCCCGTTAGCGTTGCCAGTAACTCCAGCATAATGTGCGTGTGTGTGTGTCTCCAAGGGTGTGGCGGGTGCGGGACGTTCCCAGGATGATGCCATGGTAGACTACTTCTTCCAGCGGCAGCACGGCGAGCAGCCTGGCAAACATCGCTGGCCCACTGGAGACAACATTCATGACAGCCAGGTGTGTGTGCGTTGGTGTTGCATGAGCAGTAATATACTACTTCTGCACAATCGGTTCCGTGTTGGTGTATCATTTAATCTTTTCTTTAGACTTGTCACACTCAAAAACATTTTTTACACTAAAGTGAAACTTCACAGGGCTCTACGCTAACTTTTTCCCCAAGGAGTACATGTGCTCCTAAATGAAAAAAAATAGGAGCACACAAAGAAATGTAGGAGCACAGTGAAAAATGTTCAAGTAACACAGAGTTTATTAACAATTTATTACATACATATTTATACTGCGCGTGCGTGTGTGCGTGTACTAAGGGACACACATCTGCAATAGCTTATACCACCAAAATCACACATTGGCTCATGCCTACTAGACCATAGAGATATAACACTAGAGGGGACCTGTCATAGAGAATTCCTGTTCTGGAATGGGACCATATGGCAGCCATCTTACCTGGGTCAACTTCTCAGCTGACTGTAGTTGGAATCAATGGTGATAGTGCCTTATGCTGCCATTATAATGCTAATATTTTTTTATTGAGACATCACTACTACTTTTTATTTAGCTCACTGTATGCAAGACAACTGTGACTGTCTAAAATGGTACCAAACATGAGCATTTTTTGTAGTTTGTAGATAAAAATAGCTAAACTATGTTAAGTAATTATGTTTTCAATCATAAAGATTACCATCTGGAAGTATTTTAATGGTGCATTTACTTTAAAGAAACTATGAATCCTATTTTCAAGAAGACTTTATAGTTCTTAGATTTCTTTGGTACTCTTTGGTACTGAGTAGTTGTATTAAGAGTATATATGAAAATCTGCTTATTTTTTAATGTAAAACCCCCAAATGATCTGTTGTTGTAGCAATAGACAGATTTTTTTACTTTATTGGCATGGCATGTTAGCCTACAATTAAGATTACAATCCATAAAGAAATAATTTCTATAGATGCCTGTAAACAAGTAGGCTACTACTACAGTAAAAACAAACATCTCTACACTTGAATGAACTTAAAGTCCACAGTAACCTATACAGATATGCAAATGAATGTCCTCTCTGGCTGCCACCACATGCCACTATGTGTCACTTCCATCATTAAGGTGCGTCTTGGCAGAAATAGCCTGCAGTTAATAAAAAAAAAATTTGATGCATTTTCAGCAGTTGTGCGGCTACTGAGTACTTCACAAATACTATAGAAAACACTACAGAACGTATGTTTAGCATGGCGGGTCGCGACTTTATGGTGGCGACCTGCCACAGTAGAATATAAACACTGGTTGGACATAATGC
Organism: Centroberyx affinis; assembly: GCF_046629955.1. NCBI lineage: Eukaryota > Metazoa > Chordata > Actinopteri > Beryciformes > Berycidae > Centroberyx > Centroberyx affinis. Next base: position 440,680 of record NW_027281601.1, on the reverse strand, counting down.
TGAATGATGTGTGGTGATTGTTCTCAGAAACAACGTGTTTGTATGGCAGCAGAGAGCTAGCCAACTAACATACAGCTGAAATGTAAGGATTACATCCAACAGCTAACTAGCTAACACATACCGTTACAAACTGTTTCAAATAGAACTCCAGTCTGTTGGCTATTACTAGCCGGAAATGTTGTGTTTTAAGTTGTGTCAGTTAAATTTCTACAACAGCCTCGTTAGTTGAACCTTGCGAATCCCCCTCGCTGGATTCCTCTTTCTCCTCATCTCTTTTTGCTCAAAATAAAAATTAATGGGCTTCATTTTTAGCGATGTCTGCATGTTAACTTATAGCCTATCGTACCGATACTTTTTTCCAGTGTTGTTCACCTTTCTTTCACTTGACACCGGCTGCGTCATCACAGAAAACTCTACTGTGGTTGGCGCATTTGTGGAATGTGGGACTTGTATTTTTTGAACGATTAGCAGCGGGGGGGGGGGGGGGGGGAGATTATGGTAGGTTGTAATCTTTACTCTTAAAAACTCACTTAAATTATGGCAAATGCGAGTGAAATACTCGCACTGTCGAGCCCTGCTTCACATTTTACCATAACGTCATGCTCCAGATGTCTTAAGATAATCAAATGCTCTGTTGGTACAACCATGCTGGGAAGTTGCATGACAGCAATATGTCTTAAGGGAAACATCTTTTGTAGTTTCAGTTCCCACTTTCACAAGCAATATCATCAGCTATTTAATGGAAAACGTAGCACAAAGTTTTTTGCTTTATTACTTTATTCATTGGTTGTGTGTGACATAAATTGTCATGCTTTACGTCATGCTATGTATCTCACTCGGCTCTCTCTCTGTAGGTGCGGTCCATGGACGAGCTGAACCATGACTTTCAGGCTCTGGCACTAGAGGGGCGTGCCATGGGAGAGGTGAGACGTCAGGGTGATGGTTGGGGTCGTGTATTTCCGAGAACAGTATTTCTCCTGCACACCTGATTCAATTATGGCCACACATTCTCATGTCACCTTAATTGAATCAGTGATGCAAGAGTAGAGCTGGAGCCTAAACTTGCAGGATAGGGGCCACTTGACGACTGGGTTGAGAAAAACTGGCCTAGAACAAAGTTACTAGGTAAAATCTTATGTGTGGACGGTGTAGCAAGGAATATGTCTGTAGGCCTCAACCTTATAGCCAAGCTGTATTTTAGCTTAATATCTCTGCCTGAGATGGAACATTTGGATTGGATTTTTTTTATCCAATTCTAAAGGTTGGATTTGATGAGATCAGACTGTTGTGAGTCAACACTTTTGGCTGCTCTTCTTCTCCATCTCTTTGAGTTGCCTCTACGCACTTTGTGAGTTGATTGTGTTCAGACTGTAGTATTTTGAAAGGGAGATTACGTTAACCTTTGTTAGTCACACACTGTGTCTCCTCATAGTTGACTGCAACAACCAGAGTTCTAGTTAGTTTCCAGTTTTTAGAACACGCTAGTTAAGTTTGATGTAGGTATCAATATTTAATTTTAAAGTAATAATCTGCAACATTTTCATATAAATAAATGTCTGATTTGATGGCTATACCCAGTTCTTGAAAGCCTTTACATTTTTTTGATTTGCTGTTCTAATTGTTTGGAGATGAGTAGGTCTTTCTCAGTGAAAAGCTTCTGGCACATGGGAAATGATGTGCTTTGTTTCTTGAGGTAGCAACAATGTTTTTGTGTTTTCATATCTAGAGCAAAACTGAGTAGTTGGCTTGACCAGCAGTAGCACCATGGCTGAACAAAGATAAGATTGGTACCTACGTAGATGTAACCTTCATTAACATCTCTTAGACTGGTATGATTGGGCATCGTTTATTAGCCACAGTATACGTTGAGTAATTTTTATTAAGTTGGGCCAGTGCCAACATTTAGTTGTAGCTTGATGGAAAAATTGCTAAGTACTAACGTAAGTCTAGTGCTGAAGTTACTGTGAGCAGTCTTTTTTTTTTGTCAATATAGCGTTATATCAGTAGAGTTGTGGCTACACACTGTAATAGATCTGCAATAATGCAAATAAACATTGTTTTCACATTGTTTTATAAAACATGCTCTTAGGCACTGGCTTACATTCTCACGTTGCATAATTTGTAGTTGCTTCACTGGTCTTATTTGAACGGCCCATGTGTGTTTGTTTGGGGGTGTGGCAGGTTCTGCCAGTATAGAGAGGGCAAAGTACTAGTGACACTGTAGAGAAATGATCGCTGGAAAGTGCAGTGCAAAATACCACAGCAACGACTGTTTGACACCAAAGATGGTGCCAAAATAAAATGGAAAAAACAAAACAAAAAAAGAAAGAGTCTGGCAGATTACCCCTTTAACAATGTCACATTATCTGTATTTAGTGTATTTTCTGCCGGGGTGGACAGGGTTACAGATACCTGTTGGTTTATGTATTGAATAAAAAAAGTGATCATACTTAATTTTACACAACCTCGCCTCTCTTTCTCTAACCATATTTTGCCTTGTGTTTTTTTTTTTTTTTTTTTTCCCCATTTCTTTTCTCTCTCTCTCTCTCTCTCTCTTCTTATCAACTCTTCCATCTGTTCCTCTTCTCCCTCTGCCCTCTTGTGTCTCTGCAGCAGCTGCTAACAGGTAAGAAGTTCTGGGAGACGGATGACTCTGGGAAGGATGGACCAAAAGGGATCTTCCTGGACCAGTGGAGGGACAGCGCATGGGGGGCCTCAGGTATACACTGGTCTGCTTTATATCAGTGATATGGTGGCAGCATGGTGTCATGAGGGAAATGCAGGAGCAGCTTAGAAATGATCCAGACAGGCAATTCAAGAGACCACTAAGACAGGCACGCTCTGGTAGGGCTGCACAATTAATCGTATTAAAATCGTGATCTCGATTCATACCGCTATGCGATCTCATTCCTTAATGACAACGATTCTGCTGCATGTTCATTAGGGACACCCGCTGCATCAAATCAAGCGCTCCTAACAAGTGACAACACTGCGTTTCACCACGTGACGAAATGCGCACATGCAGAGCGGGCAGAAACCGGCAGAAAGGAAAACAACTTCAGAGAGAGACAGAACGGAGAACAGTAGACACACACAGGAAAACACTTGTTCTAAATAAGAGAAGAAGAGAGATGTAAGTTGATTGTTTTTATGATAAGTGTTGGATTCATCAAGCATTTGAATTAGGCTATTTTGTCTGTAAAAAAACAAGCGCATATCTTGGACAGGCCGACAGTGCGTGTTGAGCTCAATTCAATGCATTGCCACACGGTTATCAATTAAGCTAATTCCACTAAAGTTACTTAAATACCACAAGGTAATGATGCTACTTACTTTAACGTTTGTAGGGCAGCAGATTACGAGTTATCAGATAACTGTTTACATTAGTGATGCGCAGATTTTTTTCAACTCGTGACCGCCCGTTCCGACACATCCAAACCCACCCGACCCATTTTCATACACATAAAACAACAACCCGAAACCGATCCGCAACCCAAAAAAAAGATTTTCCAAAGACTCATAGGCTGTACTTAATGCTGCACTGTGCACAGAATGTGGATGGCGGGATAAACCAGCTGAAGTTTATTCCGTTAATTTAATTAAATTTCATTGGAATTTTGTCTGTTTAGGCTACTGTGTGTAGCCCATTTGACCCACAAAGTTGATGTGACGGTCCCATTACAGTCATTATTATATTTTTTGTTGTTTCTGTCTGTATCAGGCAACAGAGTGCTGTAAAAATGTATATAAAAAATGTTTTGCTTAAGAATCATGAGAATCGTGATCTCAATTCTAAGCAAGAAAATCAAGATTTTCATTTTAACCAGAATCGTGCAGCCCTACGCTCTGGTATTAAAAAAATTATATTTAGATTCCTGTCAAAATCAAAGACCAATGATGATGTCGAGCTAAAATCAGCCTGGAAACTGCACTCCCTTTATCCCCCTCCCTGACGCTGTCCCAGGCACATTTGCATGATTGTGAGATTCCTGGTCTATGGCATGATGCAACATATTGACACAATGCAGTCGGCATGATTATAGGCATGATGGGGAAAGAAATATAGCCCGGCAATTTTCAAGCAGTCTGCCACCTTACTTGTACATTCATCGGTGCATAGCTGCAGAACGTGATGAATGAGAGCTCATTTGTGGGTGAAATCCTTCTGGTAGTTTTCCTTTCAAATAAGAACGGTGTTTGCAAAGAAGTCAGCTTCCGTGTGTTAGACAGCATGTTTCTTGAACATTCCTTGCAGGAGTCTACAAGACTAGTCATGTGTCCATATCATGTTGTTAACATGCTGTTAGCTGTTAACATGTAATCTGCATTTGGCAGCAGTGCTGATGATGGCCCCTCGTCATGTGTCATGGTTAGACTTGTCTTTTCGGTTCTCATATCTGAAGCGGTCAGGCTCTGATTTGTAACCGCAGCAATATGGCACATTTTCTTGAGTAATATTTTTGATTTTGAGTGTTGGTGAAGTTTGGGGAAAATTTCAAAGATGTTGCCCTGATAAAAGTTTTGTCGGCAACTGAATTGTTTTAAAAAGTGCTTGTCTGTGGTAAGCTATCAATTTGGAGCCTAAACATGACATTGTTTCATTTTCCCCTAGTGTGGATGTTACTTAACAGCTCCTGTTCTTCTTCTCACGCCAGATCACTCGGTGTCTCAGCCAATCATGGTGTCCCGTCGGCCAGGGCAGGGTTTCCATGGTGGCGGAGAAGTCGGGGTGGGCTCTGTGATGTCACCGCGGTCAGAGAGTGGAGGGCTGGGAGTTAGCATGGTGGAGTACGTCCTCTCCTCCTCGCCAGCCGACAAACTGGACTCCTGCCTCCGCAAAGGACCCTATGTGAGTCTTACCTATCTCTTCTCTCTCTATCCATCAGTCTATCACTCCTCAGTCTCATCACTCATTTACCTTACATTCCCTTAATCACTTTCATTCTGTCAATCTTAATAGCGTCTCCACTTTCTTATTCACGATCAAGGTCTTGACTTTGTATGGAGGCACCTCAGCACCCGTCACACTTTCCCTGAACCTGATTACACAACCTATCTGTCATTCTCTCCCACAGTTTGTCTTCCCATCAGTCAGTCATTGTCAAGTGAGACGGTGTTGTCTCTCACCTTGTCCATGTCAGTCTGTCCTCCCTAGTCATTTGACTATACCTTTGTATCTCTGCCATCTATCACTGCAAACAGTTTATCAACACCTCTCTATTTCTGGCTGTCACCATATCGCTCTGTGGATTTCGCTAATGTTCCTCTTCTCGCTCGCTCTCTCACCAACCGAGCAGGGGCAGAGAGACGGAGAGGTGGAGGAGGAGAAGAGGGAGAAGCCGAAGGCGGCGTTCGAGGGAGAGAAACTGAAAGAGCTGACAGAGAGCGAGACTGATGTCATCAGTGACGTCATCAACCCCAATGGGCTGCCTGTGCAGAATGGTCTTGACGTGGATGTCAAAGAGTTTGGGTAGGACTCATGGAGAGACACACACCCACACAGCACTCTAGAGAAATGTTTATCTTACAGACTTCAGGTATAAACTGAACTTCTGCTCTTCTCTCTCCCCTGCAGTCGTCCCCCAGGCAACATGCCGCCCCCTGGCCCTGAGACTGACCTGCTTGGGGGTCCTGGGGGTGTAGGGGCAGAGGGCCTGACACCCCTGGGAGGTGGTGGGGGTCCCAAGCCCCCTGAGGACTTCTCTGGCGTGGAGCAGGGCGGCGTCACCATGGACCAAATGGAGTCTGTGATGGAACCGCTTCAGTTTGACTACAACTCCCAGATGCCCATGGACTCTGCGCCCACCGTGGGCTTGTTTGACTACACCAACCAGCAGCAGGTATGTCTGACAGACAAGGAATATGACAACATTTGTCACTTGCTCTCTTGGAGGCTCAGCTCACATGGCACTAAAATGTGATTGATTCACAAATCGCTGTTCTGTGTTGTAGCTGTTTCAGAGAAACAATGCCCTAGCAGTGCAGCAGCTGACAGCAGCCCAGCAGCAGCAGTACGCCCTGGCTGCAGCACAGCAGCCTCACATTGGTAAGAGGGAGAGTGTGTGAGACACCTGGAGCAATGATCCATATAGTTTAGTAATACTCAATTACAAGGATTTGTTAGTTGATATGTACTGACTGTGACAGATTACTGTCAGACCAATTTCAGCACATAAATTGCTGATGATCACATTCATTTTCTCACTATCAGCATGCTATGAGCAGGTTTGAGAGCTTCTACAAGCTTGGATTTTCACTCTGATCATCTGAACTGATGTGGGGCGACCTAACTGAGTTTTATGTAATTGACCCAAATCAAGCCACCAGTAAAATATACAAAGGTACAGTTGGAGGTACCTCATACTCATAAAACAAATGAGCATTATTTATAATCATCGTCATGTGCAGGATTATTGTGAATGTGGAATGTGATTTTGACCAAATTAGTCTTCAAAATTATTGGCTAGAATGAAAGCCGTTTGTTTGACGTAGTGAGGATATAAAAGTCCCAAATGTCATATCAGTCATAAATTGGCTTACAAGTGCATCTGTGTAGACCTTGACATTTGATGATGGCATATTGTATGCTTTAATTTTAAACTTCCAAAAAATTCCAAATCATTTAACATTTAAATGGCAAACTACTGATCAGCATCACTAACGCAAAAAGTTTGCTGTTATTTGACGTCTAAGTGTAAAATTGATTATCTTCATGTAGATATTAATAACATGTATATGGTGGAGGCTGTCAATCTTGAACAGTCTAGGAATTATGGGACTTGGTTAAGATAGCCATGTTAAAAAAAATAAATAAATAAAGACTCCACAAGACTTTTGTGGAAACGTATTTAACCTATTTAACATTTTATTTAAATGCTTGAATATACAGGCAGGTAAATTATTTTAAGACACGATTGCTTCATTGTAAAATATATGGCAGTTGGCAGTAGTAGGCAGTTAGTATGGTAATGACTGGTAGTCTGTCCATGCTTACTACCGTTAAATTAAATTGGTTTGATTTGGATTGTTTCATCTTGATGAAACTTTGACTGCAACGTTTCCACAAAGATTGCATCTTAATATACCACAGTTGACTGATAGCATGGCAACATTTGGATTATTGGTGATTCAAATTGAAGTGACCATGCAGAGAAAAGTGAAATGACGGTACAGAAGAAAGTGAAATCGTGTTCCCCATTTTCAGTACGTTCTGTGCCTGCATGTTTTCTCAATATGCCACTTGAATTTGTGGCAATTGTTGCATTTTCCAAGGGCCGTTTTCAAAGAAGCGTCAGTATACCCTAAAACAATCTGGAGGAATCCTGTGTCAACATTTTCCTCTGCAACTTAATCCCTGTGCTGTGATCTTAAAGGTGCAATAAGTAAGATTTTTACTGTCCCTTAGCACAAAATGACCATATCATATCTGCAGGAGTTTGACAGGGTTATTGATCAGTACCAAAGACTCAGCAATTACTTTTTCCAGGTGCTGAGATTGCTGGCAGAAACTCACTTTCTGGCCTGTACTCTGTTACCTCCCCACCCATTGGAGTTTCAAGGCCCTCCCAATGTTGCTGAGGTTGATAAAAGCCATATATTACTTAATGCCCCTTTTTAATTTTGGTAGGAAGGAAACTTGATGCTTAACAAGTTTTGTGCTCTATGTCCGCCCCAAATCCACAAAACTATTGGCAGGGACAAAAAAAATGTTTAAGAGTGGGCTTTTTGTTTTGATTATTGTGTAGAGCTTCAATCCTTATTCCTCATCCTACTTCAGTATGTACTTGAGTAGCTCTGATGTGTGTTCAGTATTGTAAAAGAAGCTTCACTCCTGTAGGTTGTATGGGTTTAACCATGTATTGTGTCTGAGCATTTGGCCCTGGCTCACCTTTTCCTCCATGTGTTGTCCAGGTCTGGCCCCAGCGTTTGTGCCCAACCCTTACATCATCAGTGCCGCTCCACCAGGGACAGACCCCTACGCAGCCGGACTGGCCGCTGCAGCTACACTGGGTAAGACCTACCTGTGTCACCACACACACACACACACACACACACACACAGCTACATTGACTTGCTGCTAAATGGTTGTTCGTACCATTTAGAAACACTGAAGTTTTTATTCAAGTTGCGTCATCTTCCCTAGTTAAGACGACATGTGTATGTGTGTGTGTGTGTGTGTGTGTGTGTGTGTGTGTGTGTGTGTGTGTGTGTGTGTGTGTAGGTCCGGCAGTGATGCCTCCCCAGTACTACGGTGTGACCCCCTGGGGTGTCTACCCTGCCAACCTGTTCCAGCAGCAGGCCGCTGCAGCCAACAACTCAGCCAATCAGCAGGCAGCAGGTCAAGGCCAGCAGAACCAACAGCAGGTCAGTCTACTGCCATTGGACAAAAATACTGGCGCTCCCTATGTTCCAGTTTTAATGTGCATTCAGTCTGACTGCTGCCCCACTTAGATCTACAAGCATGGAGCTCGTATGATCTTTGCGCTTTATGTAGATGAGTAGCCAAGCAAGAAGAAATGGAATAATGAAGTTTCATCCTCCTGCCTTGTTATCGTTTAACTCTTACCTGTGCTTATATCCTCTGACCCTGACTGGTACATGGTAGTGGGACATGATGTCGTCATGGTGGCGTCTGTAGACAAATTCTTGTGAACGCAATAATTCAAGAACAATGATAGAAACTTCATACTTACACAACGAGTTCCCCCTATAGAGTAGATGATCTGATTAGATTTAGAGCATCTTGCTGCATAGATTTGCATATTAATGAGGAACAACAGCAGGACATTAGGCAGCTCATGTGCCTCTTGTTCTTTCCTTTTAAAGGTGATGCGTGCTGGAGGCAACCAGCGACCTTTGACCCCCAGCCAGGGTCAGCAGGGTCAGCAGAACGACCAGCTGGTTGCAGCAGCAGCAGTCAACTCAGCCCTTGCCTTCGGGCAGGGGCTGGCAGCCGGCGTCCCTGGCGAGTAGTACACACACACACACACACACACACACACACACACACACACACACACACACGCACTGTGTTTTGCTTACAAGTAAAAGTGACCGCACACAATCTGGAGTGTGTGTATGTTTGTATACATTGTTTACTTTACATTCATTTTAAGTTAATCTGGTTTTATTGCTCTGTCAATAATCCCAACAAAAGAACCCAATTACATTTACAACACATTTGTCCGTATATCTTGGTTATAAATATCGAAACAAGCACCTACTGGAACTGATACTGGAATGGCTTCAATTATTCAGAACACAAATTACCACCAGCCCCCACATCTACAAGAAAATCTACAGGAAACGCTGCACGCTGGAATCGATTTAGGCACACTCTGATTATTGCTGTGTTGCTGTCCTGTTCCCCAGGCTACCCAGTCCTGGCCCCAGCAGCTTACTATGACCAGACAGGGGCCCTGGTGGTCAACACTGGGGCTAGGAGCGGCCCAGTCCGCCTCATGGCTCCTGCCTCCGTCATCATATCCCCTTCTGCAGCACAAGCAGGTAATGCTGCACAGAGAAAAATGTGCTACAGATTAAATTTAATTTGGGAAACTTAGGTTGTCATTCATTGCCTGGGTTGCGTGTTTATGACTAACAATAAGAGCCTTCAGTTACATCTGTTTTTAGTGTCTGATAGTGATTTTAGCTTAATCAGCAGTGAAATTATTCAAAATTTCCATCCCTACTTAATTTAACCACTCTATTTTTTTTTGCATTCAATGCATTATTGCATAGTTAAAGGGATTTCTGACTTATGGTAGGTTCATGTAAAATGTGAATACACCAGTGGAAAAGATTATGTGAACTGTGTGATTAAGAAAACACTGTTTTACAAGATCCCTGAACATAAACTTGCATACAGTAGTGTGAGTGTCAACAGTGCAAGTACCTCCCAGAGGACTCTTGTGTATACAACAATGAATTGAATCCACTGACATAAACAACACCTACTGTATTTCACCGTCTCTTGCAGAAATGCAAAGTCCCAAGGACATGAGACCTCACACACAGGAATATCCATGAGTCAGTGTGAATATGGGATTCTAGACACTAATATACATCTGGGGTTTACATTAATATTAGAGTTGAATTAGGTTAGTGATTTAAAACAATCTTAACACCTGGAATTTATTCAAAAGGCTTAGGCAAGCAAAAGGCATATGATGTTTTACTTAAGATCAGGATCTGGAGTTATATGTCAGGGAAAAGCCCTGGAATAACTTACAACTCACTCTTCTCTCTCTCTTTCACCTCCTCCTCTCCCTCCTGTCTTTCTCCTACTCAGTCGCAGCGGCGGCAGCCTCGGCAGGCGGTGCCAACGGTGGTCTGGGAGGCGGGGCCAACGGTCCGTTCCGTGCCATGGCGTCACAGCAGCCTCAGCAGCAGGGTGGCCCTGGCGGGGCACTGGGAGGCAGCTCTTTCTACGGCTCTTCCTCCCTCAGCTCCTCCTCCCAGAGCTCCTCCCTTTTCTCACAGGGCTCCGCCCAGCCTGGACCAGGCTCTGCCTCCCTGGGCTTCAGCCAGCCCACCTCCTCCTCCCTCGGGGCCACACTGGGGGCCACGCTGGGAGGCTTCGGCACTGCAGGTAGTACACCAGGAGTACACCTTTCCACACTCATCTGCTGTGTGTGTGTGTGTGTGTAAAGATCTTCTGCTGAGATGTGTTTGATCAAACGAGAGTGATCTCAAATTGTATGAGACATTGGGATCAATGGCATTTATCCTATGGTGTTTCTTGTTTTCATTTGCTAAACCTTTGACAATGTAAACATTATTAATGGAATACTGAGTCACGTACAAGTTGAATACTTTGCACTAATTTCAAATGAAACAAACCTAAGGAGAGTGGTTTGTCGTCTCACAGCTCCACCAGGTAGTAGAATCTAATTTGTGCTTTTGTCTCCCTCTAGTGGCTAACTCCAGCGGTGGCAGCGGCTCCAGGCGGGACTCTCTGACAGGCAACAACGAGCTGTACAAACGCACGCCCTCGAGCCTCACCCCAATTGGCCACGGAGGCTTCTACAACGGCACCTTGGGCTTTAGCCCTTCCCCTGGCCCTGTGGGCATGCCCCTCCCCAACCAGGGCCCCTCCCACTCCCTCACACCCCCACCCTCCCTGTCCAACCACAGCTCCTCGTCCAACCTCAATCTTGGTAAGTGTGTGTCTGTGCTGCAGTCAAATCAATTGATGCACATTAATATTCTGAATATATTATTGTCAGGATATGGCACTTACATGGAACAATTGTTACCAGTTTTTTCATATACCTGCATGTTTGGTGATATTGATACCAGAGCACAGTAACAGACAGGAGTCGATCTGATCAATTAGTAGACATTTAATGATGTGACACTGGAGAGGAACAACATGAACAAAGTCAGTGAGGTTAGTCTCTCTGTACTGAGAGAGACCTGTGATCCATATAGTGGTCAGTTTCTTACATGACAGATATGTCTCCACATGCGTGGTGGCTTCACCCGGAGATGAATGGGCTTCTAGCAGGAACGTTAGGAACATCATGAGACTAAGTCAACTTTGGTCAACTAACATGACCACAGTATAAGTACTTAATACAATTTCACATGTAAACATGGAGATAGTCTAACATTCTGTAGTTTTCCTGTTGCTTGAATATTTTGATTCTTATGACCACACGGAATCGGCGCTTGCGCTGTTCACCGAACTTCGATAAACGGGATATGCTTTTACATGCCAGAATATAGCGGTAGCATCGGCGTATTACAGCTAGAATATTCAGGTTTTTATGTTTGGAATATGGACTGATCCCATTTATTGTAAACGGGATATGTGGTTAACTGTGACAACTCATAAACAGAATATTTGAATATCCTGAACATGAACAGAATATTAATGTGCATGTAAACACACTCATTTAGTGTTATAGTCCATTTCCTTCTGTCATTTTGCAATGCATCCTGTATGTAATTAGATATTTTTTAACATTAGCTCGTTTTTCATTGTTTTAAAATCCAAACTTCATGTCAAACAGTTTGAAATTAAATGCTGTCAAAGACAAAGACACTTAAAACAAGAAGACACGAATGTGACAGTAAAGTGTGTAAGGCGACATGTTTCTAAGGGATTATTTCCTGGCGGAGGCTTCTATTTCTTTCTGTGGGTGTCGAGTGATTGACAGTAAACAGAATGTAATGTAATGCACGTACTGATATGAAAACACTCAACTACAGGATTGGCACAAACTTAAAAAAGCAGTATTATCCTTTTTAAATCAACCGGCTCGCAAGGAAGTCTCGCCTCACATTGCTAATATGAGTGTGTTTGTGGTTGTTTAAAGGTGTATACATTTTTGGAAGTAAGATGTTTGGTCATCTTATTGTTGTTCGAGTGTTTCAGTCTTTGTAGGGGCTCCAACAAACAATTTACAACAATTTATTTTGATAATTGATAATTCTGATGTTTATTCTAGCAATTAAATCGATTAGTGAGCTCAAGAAAAAATGTGCCATCATGTCATCATCACACCAAGTGATGGAAACTGAAACAAACCAAATAATTACTACTGCTGCACTTAAAGGATAATTATGGTTATTTTCAACCTGCTTTTGCCGTCATGACGATTGATTGTGTTAAAAATTTCATCACTTCGCTGTAGAGCTTTACGTGCCTCCAGTTTTCAAGGAGCACCACTCTCCAGCTCAAGTCAACACAAAAAACGATTCAAATGCATCCTTTACACAATAACAAATAAAAGAGTGCTATGGATTCAGTTGAAGTTCAACGTCTTTACCTTCCTTCTGTATGTAGGGCGGCTTGATATTCCAAGCAGTGCTGCCACCCAGTGCTTTATTTTTTCATTGCACAGTTGACAGTGTTTTTAGCCCCGCGACAGCAGGGGCTCTATGGATCTCTTTGTCGCTCGCTCTGTTCATTACTAATGCGATGAGTCTACAATAAAAATCCATATTGACCCACACGACTAATCATTGCAGCCCTATTTGGTATTCAGTACATTGTGATTGTTTAGGGAGAAATCAAAGCTGACATGTACCCACTAAGTGTGTAAACCACTGACATGGCAAACAAACAGATGGCTCATCAAAGCACTTACTGTATATGCCAATTTAAAAACAGCAAAAAAAATAACTGTACACAAGTATGGTCTTTTTTGTTGTCAGTGTAGCGTTTATATGCCACCACTACTGTGGATATACTGTATCTGCTCTCTTCAGGTTGCAGGATGACAGAATGTTTTCAAGTCCGTTCTCAATTTTTTATTTTTTTTAAAACGCACATTATGTATGCTTGGTCATGCTTTGAGAAATGAAAGGCCTTAGTCAAAGGTTACCAGCAGAAAAACAATCAAACGTTTGCTGTAATCCTACAGCTCCTGTTAGGTCTGTGTGCTATGAGATATCATTCAAACAATACCAGTTCAAACAGTCACCTCCCTCCTGTCCTCTCTCCCCCCTCAGGAGGTCTGACCAATGGCAGTGGGCGTTTCATCTCTGCAGCCCCAGGAGCGGAGGCCAAGTACCGCAGCGCCGCCAGCTCAGGCTCCTCCCTCTTTTCTCCCAGCAGCCAGCTGTTCCCGTCGTCACGGCTACGCTACGGCATGTCAGACGTGATGCCGTCAGGCCGCAGCCGCCTGCTGGAGGACTTCAGAAACAACCGCTACCCCAACCTGCAGCTCAGAGACATCGCCGGCCACATCATGGAGTTCAGCCAGGACCAGCATGGCAGCAGGTACACACAAGCAAAGATCACTCCGACCTAGCACACTAAAGACAAACGGCCGCACTATCCACACACGAGTACACTGACAATACATCAGTCCATCCCCGTGCTGACTCTTATGCCTCTTTCACACCACACAAGTGACCCTGGAAATATGTGGGTCGACTAGTTAAAGGCAATCTAGTTAAAGGCAATTGGGACGGCACGGTGGCTCAGTGGTTAGCACTGTTGCCTCACAGCAAGAACCTGTGTGGAGTTTGCATGTTCTCCCCGTGTTTGTGTGGGTTTCCGCCGGGCGCCGGGTGCTCCGGTTTCCTCCAGGTGCTCCGGTTTCCTCCCACCATCAAAGACATGTATGTTACGGTTAATACTCCTGTCAGTGCCCCTAGAGTGCCCCTGACCAAGGCACTGGCAAAAGAACGGGAGTTGGTCCCCGGGCTGCTGTGTATAGGATGGGTCAAATGCAGAGGACAAATTTCCCCACAGGGATAATAAAGTATACAAATAACAAATAATCCTGCAAAAACACCTTTGATCAAGATCTCGGTCGAGTGCCGGGTCAAACTCTGCTTGGAACTTAACCAAGTCCATGTCATCTGCCATGTTGAACACAGAATGTAGACATGCTGCGTTTGCTAAAGTTGTAAGGGGGCAGCCCAAAGGACATCCCGTGCATGAGGCTCGGTATGAATTGCCTAATATTTCAGGTTCAAGTATGTGATTACACCCAGTGTATGCTGGGATAGGCTCCACCCCCCTGTGATTAAGTGAGTTAAGACGATGAATGTGTCAAAGGAGTATTGTAGGCACATCCTCCCTTCACTTGTCTCTTGAGGCCATATATCCTTATCTACAGTTACTTAATTGTTTTTATAACGGAACACAAGGTGTAATTGATATATCACCATCTCTGCCCTGCCCTTTGATGTGGTCCAGAGACTTGCTATTCTCGGGGCAGGGGCCCTAGAGGCCGCTTTGACACGGGGTCCTGGTTTCTGGGTCTGTCTGGGCTGAACCAGCACTGCCTTTGAGGCAGACTTTTCCACTGAAATGTTCTATTAATACGCCGTGACGTCCAGGCTGCACATTCCAGACATTTTCCTCCCTCAGTCTCTTCAGCATCACTCACTCCTTTTTATCTCTGCCTTTGCCTGGCTTCCATCACTTCACCTGATGGGCTGCTTGGTTCCCTCAACTCTCTCTTTGTCTTTTCTCCACTCTTGATTCTGATATCCTTTTCTCAGACTGTTCCCTCAGGTTAACTATGTTAAAGATGCAGGAGTGCTTCTCTCTCTATATATGTCTCTGTCATTCTCTGGATAAACCTACAGAAAGGGATGAATAATCAAACCAGAGTTTACAGATCCCTCTATATGCTAAGTGCATTCTGGGATAGCTGGCTGTGGTTTTTACTTTCCCATCATCTCTTTCCCCACTTAAATGGCATAAGGCTTTCTTACAGTACTAAAGCTAACATAAAACAAAAAGAAAATAATTCAACTGGCATCTCTTGAACTTAAATTAAACTGTACTTCAACAGAGTTGTCCAGTTGTAGAATTCAGGAGTGCTCTCCCTCTCCATCCCTCTAGGTTTATCCAGTTGAAGTTGGAGCGAGCCAGTTCAGCAGAGCGCCAACTGGTCTTCAGTGAGATCCTGCAGGCAGCCTACCAGCTCATGGTCGATGTCTTTGGAAACTACGTCATCCAGAAGTTCTTTGAGGTCTGTGTGTGTGTGTGTGTGTGTGTGTGTGTGTGTGTATGGACAGTCATTATCACCAACGTCTAATGCATGTGATTTGTGGAACCAACAGTCAGTTTATGGGACATGAGTTAATCCATATCTAGGTTGATAATTCTCTAGAGTTGCATGTGTGCCTTTTTTGTTTGGCTTTCAGTAGCCTGTGTTTTGGGGGGAAAATAGATCTGTGATGTATGTGACAGGTTTGTGTAATGTATTATACATGGATTACAGGATTTACAAGCTTATTTTGTGTCTGTGTTTGTAGTTTGGCAGCCTGGACCAGAAGCTGGCTCTGGCGGAGCGGATCCGAGGCCATGTGCTGTCTCTGGCCCTGCAGATGTATGGCTGCAGGGTCATTCAGAAAGCCCTGGAGTTCATCCCCTCGGACCAGCAGGTCATCGTAAGTACACCCTGCTCCCTCAGGACTGTGAGCAAGGCAGAAACTGTATTTTTTAAAGCCGTTACTGTTGTTCACATCCGTCCGTCTTTACTGAAACAACCTTAGATACACTTATCCAGTCATAATTCTGCTGGGATTTGAATGTGAATGGCAAAATATCCCAGTGTGTCTGAAATCATAACTACTATCGAGGTGCTCACAACACTGTTGTGAATGAGAGCACATTGCCCATGGATCACTGATTTCTGTTGTTTTTAAATCTGAATACTGCATCGATAAAGCAGCATGTACTTCAAATGTAGCATATTTCATCTACATTATGAGTTTGATGCGAGAGCCGCCTCGTATAGCAGCAGGTTCCCTGCAGGCATCCGATTATCCACGATGAATGAAGCTAATGATGGCATAGTTTATATGCAAATGTTGAACTGCAGGTGTTAGGATAGATTGAAATGAATGTCTCCTGGAAATAATTTTGTTCAAATTCAATGGTTTTGGAATAGGTAACAATGTGTGCAAGAGAAAGAAATCTATCCAGCTCTCCTTAGAGGACCTTGATAGATTTCTCCAGGGCAGTTGAAAGGCAGAGGATTAGTTTTGTTGGGCTTTGAGCTACCTTGAAAAATTAAGAAAAGTTGGAAATGCTTTCAGGCGATATTTGACTTCTCACACATAATTACATGACTCTTTCTACACTCTGTCTCGCTGTTGCTCTCCTGCTTTCTCTGCCTTCCTCTCACTCTCTTCTCCCCTCCCTCGTTGCAGAGTGAGATGGTGCGGGAACTGGACGGCCATGTGCTGAAGTGTGTGAAGGATCAGAACGGGAACCACGTGGTGCAGAAGTGTATTGAGTGTGTCCAGCCGCACGCCCTGCACTTCATCATAGACGCCTTCAAGGGACAGGTGGGTCCCCTTGGCGCGCACACAATATTTCCACACTCAATCAGTGGAGCCTTAGAGGGCTTGGCTGACATCCATACACACATTAACTTGTGTGCACACATACACCATCACTGCCTTGAGGCAGCAAATATATTGTCACTGCAAAAGTACATAGACACACATATACTCCAAACTGACACCTCCATCGTTGTCACTTTCCAGGGACTGGTTAAGTTGCCGTGGCAACGGAAACCTCAGCCCAGTAGCAGCAGCCATCTTCTATCCACTGGCTAAATGTCACATTAGCATAAAGTGTTACAGACAGACTGTGTGTGTGTTCGTGCATGCGCCTTTTGTTCAAGTACAAATGAGAGGTTTCAGTCTTGTGACAGTAAATTCATCACTGCTCATGTGAGCGTTTTGCCTCTCACAGATTTGCAGGCTGCGGAACTGCGGCTATTCCAACCAACAGCTCAGATTTGTTTGTGTAGCTGAAAGCATGCCAGGAATTTGCTTGCACCTGCCCTGCAGGGGCGAGCTGGGTGTGTCCAAATATGACTGATTTGGCTATGAAATAAGAATGTGTTTTGGATACACAACGATGTGTCTTCTTCTTGTACACTTCAGAGATCAGTGTACATTTGAGTTTGTTTTAACGTAACATTCACGTGGATGCTTTAATCCAAAGGGACTTGCAGTACTATGAGTGAGTATATTTTTTTAGCACAGGTGGCCCCAGCAGGAATCAATCCCCTAAACCCTGACAATATTTGTCATGCAGCACTCTCTGAGCCCCAGGACCACTTGGTGTGCGGAGTGTGTAGAGATGTATAATTGTGTGTGTATTGCAGGTCTTTGCCCTCTCCACCCATCCCTACGGCTGCAGAGTCATCCAGCGCATTCTTGAACACTGCCTTCCAGAACAGACGCTGCCTATACTAGAGGAGCTCCACCAACACACAGAGCAGCTGGTGCAGGTAAAACTCTCTCTCTCTCTCTCTCACTCACTCACTCACTCACTCACTCACTCACTCACTCACTCACTCAAACTAGCACTAGCTGATTTCTTTCCACTTCTACAAGTTGTTGTGTTTGACAGGATGCTGAAAGCTTGAGTTAGCTTAAATAAAGCTTCTCCCAGAGTCTCCAGATTTTTAAGTTTGCTGACGTGTTGTCAGAGGCGCCAGCTGGCATCATCCAGTGTCTTGGTTAATGTGCCTGTGTGGGTTGTGTGTTTTAGGACCAGTACGGCAACTATGTGATACAGCACGTTTTGGAGCACGGCCGAGCTGAGGATAAGAGCAAGATAGTAGCTGAGATCAGAGGCAATGTACTGGGACTCAGCCAGCACAAGTTTGCCAGGTAAAAACCCAATACACACACGCTCACACACAGTTTTAGGTACTTTCCTATCTGCTGTCCTGGCATAACTGTAAGAAAGTCTTTCCTTTCATTTTTGTTTCTCCCTCTCACGCTCATAAGCAGACTTTAAATGAGCTTTTGTTTCTTTTTCCCCTCTCACTCACCTGCCCTCCCTCCATCCAGTAACGTGGTGGAGAAGTGTGTGACCCATGCGTCGCGGGCAGAGCGGGCGGTGCTGATAGACGAGGTGTGCAGCCTGACTGAGGGCCCCCACAGTGCCTTATACACCATGATGAAGGACCAGTACGCCAACTACGTGGTGCAGAAGATGATCGACGTGGCCGAGCCCACCCAGCGCAAGATCGTCATGCACAAGGTGGGTAGACGGGCTGGAAGGGAGAGAGGGTCTGAACGGGTCTGGATAGGAAGTGAATGATGCCCATTGTGATCATCTTCCATGTATCTGTGCGTTTGTCCCCGCGTAGATCCGGCCTCACATTTCCACCCTGAGGAAGTATACATACGGCAAACACATCCTGGCCAAGCTGGAGAAGTACTACATGAAGAACGGCGTTGACCTGGGCCCTCTCTGCGGCCCTCCTAACGGCATCATGTAAACTTATGACCTCCCCCCCCCCCAATCACTCCCACCCCCCTCCACCCTGACATCATGTCTACTTACCCATACACCCCTCCCACCACCCTGTACCTTACCCTCCCAGTGCTATCATGTCTACAAGCCCCGCCCTCCTCTCCCTGTTCGACCTCTCAGGAGGTGTCCACCCCTCAATCCGACCTACTGAGGGCGTCGAGTACCCCTCGTACCCCTGTCCCCACGACAACCACCCACCCCCCCCCCCACCCCCCCCCACCCCCACCCCCCCACCCCTGGGAGGAGCCTGTCGCTACAGGCAGCCTTAGTTTAGTTTTTGTCGCCCCTCCCCCGCCCTGAGCCCAGGCCTGCTGAACTGGGGGAGGGAGGGTAGGAGGGCAGGGAGGAGAGAGAGGTGAGACTTGTTCCACTCATCGCTCCACTCCCTCTCTCCTTGTTTTTTTTTTCTCTCTTCGTCATTTCCTTTTTCGTCGTTTCAGATAAACTAGAAATCATTTCACATTTTTGCTACTGCTACACACACACACACACACACACACACACACACAATCCCAGCGCCCCCCACCCCCCCTTCCTAGCTATTTACCACTATGAGACGGAGTATTTAATTTGTCTGACGTCACAGAATCATAGACAAACACACACGCCATTGGCTAACCAGCAGACAGATCATTTAGCATGGGAGATTCGTTTTCTGGTCTTGCTTCTATAAATATAACGTGTATACTTGGTGTAGACCTTTGCATATATATATAAATATATATATAAAACTTTGTAGTTTTTCTGGTTTTTGATGTTGAATCTGTATCTATAATGTATCCTAGTAGTGACCACATACTTCTGACTGTATAATTGTACATTTGTAAACCCTTGTAATGTAAAAGTGCTTTACCACCCTTTTTGGTATGAGAAGAAAAGGATTAAAAAAAAAATTCACTCTGGAAAAAAAAAATCTTAGAAAAAAAAAAACCTGTGCATTTCAGTGTATATTCTCACCTCCTTGGTTGTGACATATGAGTTGTTGTATATTGTAAATTGTAATATCAAATTTTTGTTTTGAAAAGCCCTTTCTATACAGCGTAGTACTTGTACAAAGATCCGCCACGCTTGGTTTTATCTTTATCTTGTCACTGCTTAAATTAAGAGACGTCAATCTCCCACTGACTCCCAATAGGACACATTCTGTTAGACTAGTGGTGTCTTCTGGTTTACGTTGAAGGTTTCTTCATATTTTCTTTTTTTTCTTTTTTTTTTTTTTAAGATCCTTTTTATAGGAATGCTTTTCCCCACTCATGAAATGCGTCATGTGTATGGGGGGGGGGGGGGGGGGCTGGCTGGGTGGGAAGAATACCTTTTACCCCTGAACCCACTCACCCCCTCCAGTTACCCATGACTCTCTTCAGAGGGGTAAACCCATGGATTGTACAGAGGAGATTCTTGTGTTTTTGGCATTTCTCTAGTGCTGTAAGTGCTGTATCATACTGTCCATGTCCTTTTGGGTGAGAGAGGCAGCCCGCCATGGCGCGGTGTACATTTGGAGCAGCCTTGTGTATATTTACTACGAGCACACCTGTAACCATATGTGTATAGTTAACAGAACCTGTGTATGCTTATTGCCTGGGCAACTATTTTTTGTAACTCCTGTTGTAGATTGTCTCTAAACAATTGTGTGATCTTTATTTTGAAACAAAACTGAACAAAAAAAACTTTCAAAATTTCACTGTTGTCTCAAGTGTGATGTTTTCTTTTGGGTGCATTTGTGTTGCATTTCATTGGATGTAGGGTACACACTCTTACACACATCAGATGACGGGAGAGCATGGACCACACACTGTTTTATGTTATTCATTATGTGTCTATAGGTTGTTAAATAGCAGGATTTGTGCCATAATTTCTGTTCCAACCATCTGAATGAATGCATCTGCTGTGAGACTTCCAGAAATATTCAGCATGAGTCAGACGGGGAGGTGGGACTTGGTCCCTGGTGCTCCAGTTACTCTATAAATGTGAATTAATGAGGCTGGTAGCCCTGAATGATAACCAGCAGTGTTGATCAGTGGCATAATACAAATGACTTTGCAGAAACTATATCTACTTAAATTCCAGTAGCCTAATAGACGCCAAATCAAAAGGGGTTATTTTATCCAAAAACTATCCCCTGATTCATGTTCCTCATAATTGGTCCTCATCCTACCGAGCTAGATATGAGAAATAGGCTGGGGGAAGCATTCCCACTCGCATGCTTTGATTTTATTGAGCAAAAGGATGAGAACACTGAACATCAATGCCGACTGGTTCCCCTGATCATTGACAGCAACTGAGCCTAGCCTGGCGAGCCTGACCTCCCACCCAGCTGTGGTTTGACTGGGTCAGGGTCTGGTTAGGACCAGCACAACTCAACCATCTTAGTCTTTGGACGTTGGGGATTTTGGCTGGTGTACGAAAAAGTAACAATGACTGCTGCCATGAAGTAATAAAGGACATTAGGACAATTATAACCAACTTTTATAGGCTGTTAGTAATGAACCCGACCTGTCTAAAGGTCGGGTCTCCTCCTTAATTTCCTCCTGTGGTGCTGCACCTGTAGGCTACCTTTCAGGAGCCAGGACAAAATGGCGGGAGGAGCGAACCTGCCCTCACCTGCCCAGCCTTTGTCTGGAGCCAGCGCTGGGCGGAAAGCTCGGGATAATATTTTGAAAAGCGAGTCGGGGTGTGATGTGGGTGGCGATAAGCCCATGGCTTTGTTGAAGTCTTATGACAGATTAACAGTTATCCGCGACATGCCCTGCAGTACAATGATTTTATATAGCCCAGGTAAAGCTATAGCCTAGGTAAGTAGGTTGTTGATATTGTTTTTTATAAAATGGCAGCAACACGACACATAAAAAGAAAGCAAACGTTAAATATAGATGGGCTATTAAATGTAATTTTTTCGGCTCGCAATATTGAGCAGCAGCTAAACAACATGGTTGCTAAGCGACGCAAGTAGGCTACTAGTATGTGTGGTTATGTGTGGCAATATTTGTGATACAGGCACAGGTGTGCGTTGATCCGGTGGGCCTATTTTCAACGGCTTCGCACGTGACGCAGCCAATCAGAACTGAGGACCGGAACTAGCCGATAAGGGTGTGTGGCTACCGGAGCCTCACCTGAGCACAAAGCAAAGGCACGAGCTCTCTGGGCGCAGCGATGGATGAATGAAATGAATGGCCTGTGGGGCGTGGACAATGCCCTACCTCGCCTCCCGGTGTTGTTTAACTGTGTGCGTTCGTGCGTGTGTGTGCGTGTGTGTGTGTGTGTGTGTGAGTAAGGTACTGGGGCTGCGGGTGCCTAGACGAGCTGCAGGGGGCATCCTCGCTTCGCCTCTCATGGAGATCCCCCCATCTCTCTCTAAACACACACACGCACGCATACACACACCACACACACACACACACACACCCCCCTCCTTCTGCCAGACTCCCAGGCCAAGCGGCGTCGCCCATACGGAACATCCTGCCCTCAACGGAGAGGGGGGAGGAGAGAGAGAGGCTGAGTGTGTATAGAGAGAGAGAGAGAGAGAGAGAGAGAGAGAGAGAGAGAGAGAGAGAGACTGTGTATGTACAGAGAGAGAGAGCCGAGGTCTGGCGTCTCCGGTAGTAAATCTATCAGGTCTCGAGCACAAAAAGTCGGAGAAATAGAGAGAGAGAAGAGGCCTCGCGGAATCTCCCCGGTTATTAACGACTATTGGTAACCGGGACTAGTAGCGTGTGAAGTCTTGGATTAAACACGACCAGACGGACGGATGGTAGCGCGAACGGCGGTGCGCTCTGAAGTTGGAGACTACCGAATACCGAGAGAAGCGCTTTTGTTTCCCCCCGTGAAGGCAGCGGCGGCACCGGGAGGCTGTGCCCGCACCCCGAGTATGAAGCTGCCTTGTCTACTGGCGCTCACGGCGCTGCTTGCTCACGCCGCCACGGTAAGCGCGAGCCTATCGGTCCTTTGTGCTCCATTGTTACCGAGGAGCTCTTCTGCAGGGGGAATACAGAGCCTATAGGCATTTTGTGCGTGTGCGTGCATGCGTGCTTGTTTGTGTGTGTCTGTCTCTCAGTGTGTGTGTGTGTGTGTGTGTATTTGTGTGTTGCGCTATCTATAATGAGACAGCCCGATAGCTTGAGCGTGTCTGATGGTCGGTGATCGGCAGTAATTCCTGCACTCGACCCACATATCAGCCTTATTGGCCATCCGTGACTCCCGTTAAGGGGGCTGGCGGCTCTCGTGCCCCCCGCCCCCCCAGCCTTTGTGTCTCAGAGTCAGGGTTTATTGTGGCACAGGCAGGCCTGTGTCCGCTCGAGTTAGGAGGCGTGTGTGTGTGTGAGTATGTGTGTGTGGGTCGGTAATTAGTGGGTAATCTCTAATTGAGCTTGATTACGGGTCTTTGTTCGGTGTCCTGCTATGTGGTGTCTGCCTCACCAGCTCA
>NW_027281601.1:402500-412500 GCF_046629955.1 Centroberyx affinis | reverse complement strand
ATGGGAATGCTGGAATGCTGGAGTGCCTGGCAGGCCGCTGATAAGAGCGGGCTGAAGCTGCGATAAGACCGGCCTCCAGACTCAGGACCGGACCCCGAGTCTGTGAAGTCAGAGGCTGGCCCCCCTCTGACCTCAGCAAACACCAACACATGCTTCCCTCTATCTCCGTCTCCATCTGTTTGTGTGTGTGTGCATCAGTGTGTGAGAGAAGAAAGCCAGAGAGACGTACCTGTATGCATGCTGATGTGTAAACTCCCTGTGTGTGTGTGTGTGTGTGTGTGTGTGTGTGTGTGTGTTGTGTATGTATGTGCTGTAGGTGTGTGTGCCTAATTGGTCCTGGGGTTATAGGGTGGACAGAGGAAGTGAGTATTTATAGATCCGGCCTTCAAGCGTCAAACCAGGAGGGAGCTTCCTGCGTGGTGCACAGAGGGGATTTTATGTGTGTGTGTATGTGTGTTTACTGTTTATATGTGTGTGAGTGGGAAAGAGAGGCGGAGAAGCCTGTGTGAATGAGAGCGAGAAATAGTGTGTGCGAGCGCACGTGACTGTGTGTGTGTGTGTGTTTGAATTATTTAGCCAGTGTCCCGACAGAGGAGTGAACGAGGTCAGGAGCTCATGCTACAACGTTTTCCTCTCTCGATGCATCCATCTCGACATCCTCCCCTCCTCTCCCCTCCCCTCCTCCCCTCCTCTCCTCCCCTCCTCCCCTCCTCTCCTCCCCTCCTCCCTGCCACATCGTTCCTTGTTAATTCTGTCTATCTTAATAAACAGGAACTTAGCAACAAAAGGCTTCCCTCACATGTTACTCACGTCCCTTCAATTATCGGCAAAGCATGAGGGAAGAACATCGATCCAATTAAATACAGCCACTGAAACCTGTGTGTGTGTGTGTGTGTGTGTGTGTGTGTGTGTGTGTGGACCCTCTCAAGTAAACCTTTGAACCCCAGTGCTTTAAAGGGCTCTTTCAAAGGCGTTTGCAGTTTGAACGAGCCACTGAAGCTAATGAGCTGTGTGTGTTTGTGTGTGTGTGTGTGTGTGTGTGTGTGAATGAAGGAGTGAATGAGTGTGTGTGTGTGATTGAGTGGGTTGGTGGGTAGGGATTTTGCAATATTGCTTGGTGGTTGCACCAGGTACTCTTTCCCAAAGGACCTTTTTTTAAACGCACCCACGCGTGCACACACACACACACACACACACACACACACACACACATAGACACACACACACACACTCACACGCACACCTATGCGGCAGCAGGTGATTCATTCTTAATCTTTCATTCCAACAGTTATGGATTAGCCCTAATCTTAGCCAGCAGAGACCCGGGCCTGAAAGGCTGACTGACACTGTGTGTGCGCACGTACGTGTGTTTGCGTGTCCTTGTGTTTATTGTTTATCTAGTTTGTGTGTGTTTGGGTGTGTGTGAGAGACATGGTAATCATTTCCCTTGTTGTACTGAATGGAGTTGCCATATGATATGACATGACATGATACGACTAGGCCAGACACACATGACATATTGACAGGTCACACAACACTGAAACATGATACAGAGAAGGGGGGCGGGGGGGTGGTGAGGCAGAGACAGAGCAGAGAGATGAAAGCTTCTGACATTACTGCCTTTTCTGGAAATTTGAAAATTGGCACTACTACCATTAGCAATTATATTTTAGTGACCAGAGCTTCGGTTACCTTTAAACTAGTTGTGTATTCATTTCAGTCAGAATTGTGACTGAGAACAGTTGGTTTAGTTATTACTAGAAACTTGCATCTTAACATCTTAAGACCTGGGATAAGTATGAAAACAGCTTGCCGGATTGCAGAACACCCCAAAAAATGAATACCGAGCAGAACAGAGAGGTATGGTGACAGACCTGAAAGTGATTAGATATTGGGGAGATGCAGAGAGAGGAGATTTGAAGAGAATGAAAGGGGAATGGGGTCAGAAGCAATCGCAGATGAAAGCGATATGAAAAGAGGGGCGGCGGCTAAAGTGCAACGGAGAAAAAACTAGATTGGAGAGAAGAATGAGTGCAGTAGATGTAAGGAGAAAGGGAGGGAGGGAAGGAGCGAGAGAGAGAGAGAGAGACACACACACACACAGAATAGAATTTGTTAATATCTAAAGGTGATAAAAGGATATGAGTAGCTCATCAGAAAATAGCTAGAGATGAACGGGGGGGGGGATTGGTGGAGGTAGAGGGAAATGAAAAAAGAGCAGAAGAGCTGACGAGGAAAAAAGAGGAAGAGAGAAAATGAAAGGGAGATGGATGGGGGGAATCGGTGTATGGGTAGCAGCAGAGAGAGAGAGAGAGAGACTAGTGGTTAACGCAGGCCTCTAAAGAGCTTAGGGCAGCTGAGACGGATTGAATGGAGAGAACAACCTGGACAGGATTACACAGAGACAGGGGAGAGAGAGAGAGGAGGGGCAGCAGTGTAAGATCGCATCACAACACGTATATTTCACTGTCCCTAAGTGGCGGATTTTCACTCATTTACACTGGCATTGATCATTTTGTCAGTTGAAAAGCTACACAATCACATTTTAATTAATGAGGGCACCTACTACCAAGGAATTAATGATTACCAATTGTTATACCAAGTACTCAGGAACTAATCTATTATCTGTTTGTTAGAAAATCATTCCATTAGTTACTTGAATCAACATCTTAATTAGTCAGTGAATATGTTGCATACTGAGGAATGCAACTATCTCCTACTGATGGACAAATCAAGATCTAACTTGCTTATTTATTCCAAGAGAACGAACCTTTAGATGCCAGTGAAACCCTTGGCCAGCTCTGCTACATCAGTGAATACACATTCCCCTACTGATTTATACTTGCAGAAGCCTGTCTGTACTATATACCAAGGGTGATTCAACAGAGGCTGAACAGGAAACTCCTACCAGAATAATATTGTATGCTATTCTACCCATTTTACCCGTTAATCCTCATTATCTACTTGCTCGC
Organism: Centroberyx affinis; assembly: GCF_046629955.1. NCBI lineage: Eukaryota > Metazoa > Chordata > Actinopteri > Beryciformes > Berycidae > Centroberyx > Centroberyx affinis. Next base: position 409,528 of record NW_027281601.1, on the reverse strand, counting down.
ATCTACTTACAACATGCATTGCGTTAACATTGCTTAATATGCCGTTGAATTTGCCAAACACAATCATACCAAATGATGCAAAATATAAAATAACATCAGTATGCCTGCTGAGGCAACACATAAGCTATTCATTGAACCAATCAGTTATCAGTTAACATTACTTTACTTGCTAGTGTTTTAATGTTGGCTCATGATTCATTTAAGTCATCTGACATTCATTCATTTGAGTTAATCAGTAACTAATCATGAATTCCTGATTAGTTCCCCAGTCTTTGGCTGTGCTGTGAGCTAGCTGCTATCCTCTCACCTTATCTACAGTTCTCCTTCACGTCTCAGAACCTGTGTAATTAGCGTTCAATATCAAAGACAATTACGTTACATGATGTATCAATCCGCTATCTGGCTGCGCTGACAATAGCTTGGCCTGCAACCATTGGCTGGTGGTGTGACCTGGAAACCATTCCAAGGTTTGGGATTGGCTGCCAGCGTGCCAAACTCAATCAACCAATGGGAAGGAGCCAAGAGAGCACACCGAGGTCAGCTGCTTGGGCTGCCTCTAAGAGCAGCAATTTGTCTACCTCCACTGTGTGTGTGTGTGTGTGTTTGTGTGTGTGTGTGTTTGTCAGAGAGAGAGGTATGGTATGATAAGACGCGTCATGCCCTCTTCACACACCTTTACACCACCTACACACACATACACACACGAAGGTGCATCTCTCCATTCAAGATTGAATTACAGAGGGCTGATTGGATTTTTCTCCCTGCATCAAAGAGAAAAACACTCCTCTCCCTTTCTCCGACGCCCCTCCCTCCATCCCACCATCTCTCCCTGTCTGTTCACCATTTATGCCCATTTCTTTTCTAAACCTCTTCCTTTCACATATTTCTTTCTTCCTTTCTCTCATTCCTTTCCTGTCTATAAAGGACACATCATATGATTGTCATTAGCCTGATCATACAGGCTTTAATCATATGCACACACACACTGCCTTGTGATTCACATCACTATATTTGGAAAGAAACGTGATTCTCATCATCGTCTGCGTCTGTTTATCTGTGTGTGTGTGTGTGTGTGTGTGTGTGTGTTTGTTGTTGTGTGTGTCTCTGGCTTGTCGATTCGGAGCTGAAGAGAGACCATTGATTACTGTTCTTGAGTGCTGTGTGCTCCAAGTGCCCTCTCTCTCTCTCTCCCTCTCCCTCTCTATCTTGCTCCCCCTCTCTCCCTCTCTCTCTCGCTCTCTCTCTCTCTCTCTCTCTCTCCCACACAAAGGCATCATGGTCCGTGGGGCGCTCTCTCACACACAGCCACATTTCTGAGCCCTTTTGAAAAGTTCCTTAGGAACACGAGAAAAGTTCCAGCCACAGGCACCACGCCCTCCCACTGGCCGCGCAGAAATAGGCCCATTCAGCCAGGCTATAATCACACACACACACACACACACACACACACACACACATACACATAAATCCGCATTCAGTCTCTCTCGCTCTCTCCCCTCCTCTCTCCAGCACTTCATAGACCTGGCCACAAAAACCCAATCATTGACCCACCAACCAGCAGCATTCATTGCTGACTGCAACGTTTCTCTGACCAAACATCAATACTCTCAAAAAAACCCTCACCAACACACTCACTGACAGTACGTGTACACAGGTTCCACACACACACACACACACACACACACACAGCCTCATCAACACACAAATACACACTGTATTGTGGAGTGTGGGAGCAGCAGTTGTGTCAGAATCTCAAGGCATTTTTGGCAGCAGGACAGTCACACACACTCAGAGATGCATGTTTCATAAGGTCATATATAATGGAGGAGGATTCCACGCAGAGAGCAGCAGAGAGCCTTGTGTGTGAGTGTGTGTGTGTGTGTGTGTGTATGTGTGTGTGTGTGTGAGCTAGCCTTGAGACGTGGTCTTTAATCCTGTTGGATTGTCAGATTAGTGTAACAGCTGGGTCCTACATACAGATATACATCTCTCTCTCTCTCTCTCTCTTCCACAATATTACCCCCTTTCTCTCTCTCTCTTTCTCTCTCTCTCTCTATCTATTCATCTATATCTCTCTCTCCCACCGTATCACCCCCCACCCCCCTCCCTGGTATCTCCATCCCATCTCCTCACCCTATACTTCCTTCATCCTACTCCAGTGTGCTATAGCCAGCTGTACACTCAGCCAAGAGCTGAGTGGATCTATGCATTAGTGTGTGTGTCTGCGTGACGAACTCGCAGCCCCAGTCCATTACACGGCTCAGGCCAGTCGATGTGTGACTATAGAGTCATGTGATCCCTGCTGAGTCCACGGCTAGCTTGGGTGTCTGCTGCTCGTTTGAATGAGAAAGTGATACGTTGCAGGTTAAACTCTTAGGTCTCCCAGGGCCTCGCCGCTCTCGGCTCTGCTGCTAATCAGGGCGGCTTCAGGTTGCTGTCAGTTCAAACACAAACCACATTTCCCTCACATTTCAAATACTGAAAAACTGAAAATGTAGTCAAATTGCCCCGCATAATAGCATTGCCTTGTGATTTAGTCTGATCCAGGTGTACCTGATGGTTTTCCTCCACTGCACCTGTCCTGCTCCTGCAGCTCTCTGACCAAGCCATATACCACATGCTTGACTGTCCATGAGGAGAGTCATCACTTCCATCACCTTTGTACTCATAAGTCAGTGGAGAAAGATAATATTAGTGCTTGGATGCTTTTCAATTGTGGTTTGGTGCAGCGCTGTGAGACAGCTTTAGGGCCCGAAAGTGCTGGAATAACAAACTGGAGCCAATGTAATGCCATCCTCCCACAGGTTTTGTATGGGGAATTAATATGGCCAATGTGGCTGCGATTTGCATCAGCCTCAGTAGCGCTATCAGGAATTTGATCGGTGGAAAGAGCTACTAAAAATAGCGTTTCACTCATTTCCTGCTCGTTGTACATGTTCGTGTTTACGGTTTTGCTTGGTGGTTCACATTCATTGGTCATGGGGGTACATGTGCATGAAAAACACAGACAAGAGAAGAACAGAAACAGTCTGGGTTGAGATAAACTGAGTGCTTCTCCCTCCCTTCCTTCAAACACCAAGTGATGCCTGCTCATGCAACCCGCTGTTGCTGGTGTTACAACGCAGAATCTTAAACTCCAAAAGATGATTTTTCTTTCCTCTCTTTGAGCCTGGAGGCTGTGGGCTGAAAATATTGATTATTTCACAAGAAAATGCATTCATCACAAACATTAAAAGCATGATAATAAATATATGTTTTTTTACAGCCTAGAAATCATTTTGCAAGCTCCTGGGTGGTTTTGATCCACCGGTTGAGGGCTGCTGATCTAAGAGAGGACGTTGTTAAGCTGCTGAGACAGTGTCAGTCTAATGGTTTGAGTTTAAACTGTAAAGTCACTGGTTCAAATCTCCACATGGGCTGGGAATATCTGGCTGCAGGATGTGCTCACTGTCCTTGAGCACGGCATTGACCATAACTAAACCAGTTGAGCAGTGGGGTTGCTCAGCAGGGCCTGACTATTACACTGGGCAGGAAGGCACGTGTGTGTGTGTGTGTGTGTGTGTGTGTGGGGGGGGGGGGGTATTTATACAACCCCACCCTCCCTCTGCAGCTACTCCAGGCTGTTGCTGTAAATAAGGCTCCTTCCTGTTTAAATAAAAGTTACAAAAAAACAAACCCTAGGTGGATAGGCTGGGGAAAGATCGTCTTGACCCCCTTGGCTGTCAGGTATAAGGTTTACAGGAGCGTGCTTGACGTCATTGCTATATAAGATACCGTCTCGACACTCGACCGTCTACCTGTGTCTGTGTTAGAGGGTGTGAGAGCAGTGTGACTGTGCAGAGGCTTTCTGTGCTAATCTCTGCTGAAGGTGGCAGGTGTCTTAACCAGGCCATCACCTGGTAACCTACTCACACACACACACACACTCTCACGCACGCACACACACACACACCTCTCCTGCCCTCTATCTCTCTCTCATCTCCTCGTCTGATTGTAAGTGTGTTAGCCTTCAGGTTGGCTGCCGTCCAACATGCCCAGCTGGTAGAGAGACAGAGCAGACAGGAGAGAGAGAGAGACAGACGAGGCAGGAGAGCAAAAGATGGAGGGAGACTAGAGGTCAGAACAGAGGGGGTCGGGCATCCACTCCGCAAAGAAGGACGGGCGCGGGACAACACAATCAGTAAACATGGCAGGCTGTAGCTTTCCTGTAAGTGTGCTAGTAGTGCGAGGGCCTGTGCCAAGCGCTCCGGCCCTTTCCAGGTAGTGAGCTATCAGCAGTCCACTTCTGTCGACGAGAGGCACGGCTTAAACCCTCAAACCCTTATCAATATGGGTCAGACTGCTGCGGAGAAGAGCTGACACAGACAGCATTGAGAAAGTCGTTTTATATGAAGAGTGGGCATTCCGCTCAAGCTGAACCAAGTTGTAAGCAGGTTACATTTTCACCTGTCTGTCTGTTTGTCTGTTTGTGCGCAAGACGTCTCAAAAAGTTACAAGTGGATTTGGCTGAAACTTGGTGGACAGATAGGCGTTGGCCCAAGGATCATTTGATTCGATTTTGTTGGTGATTAGAGGATTAGTCTTTTTAGCCATAACTATTATGCTGCGTTCAGGTGCCAGTGGGAAGGTCCAACACCCAGGACTTCCAAGTCAGCTGCTAAACAGCACTGCATTCACATGCTATTTTGTCAGAAAATTAAACCTGGAAGACAAACGATAAACAAACATAACCCGTTACGGAGGCTGCAGGTTTTGCACGTTGGAGAATTGTTCAGCGTTGGCGGAGGTTTATGCTCTACAGACTGCCTTCTAGTTCAACACTGTATTGATGGAGGAATTGATAAATGGAGAGACAGATAGATGAGTGGGAATCGTGGATGGTGTCAGAAAGCAGCAGGGGAGTGTTTGAATCATGCTATATGTGTTGAGAGCCCAGACATGATGTAGCAGTCAAGCGGCAGCCTCTGGAACCTCCCTTTGGAAAACAAAGCACACATATTAAAAGGCACAATTAATGATTATGTCCCCAGCAGTGCAGCATTACGTCTGCTGTATCAGGAGCTAGGAAGAGTGCCTGTGTGTGTGTGTGTGTGTGTGTGTGTGTGTGTGTGTGTGTGTGTGTGTGTGTGCCAGGCATTGTGCAGCAGCAGCCGCAGCCTCTCGGGTTACTGAGGAATGCATTTTAAGTCAATCACAATGAATCTCTCTATCTGCCTAGCTAGCTGGGGGGTATTTCCTCCGAACTGGACCAACCGGTCTGAAACAAGAAGAACAAGAAAAATATCCTCATCATCATCATCATCTCTTAGTCGTGCATCTTGCTCCGGCACTGTGTGTGTGTGTGTGTGTGTATGTGTGTGTGAGTCTGTAGAACCGCCTCTTATTGTTATCTGACTTCCTGCATGCTAGTATTAGCTTGATACACCCATTGTTACCCATCACACAATACACACAGCAGCAAATCACGGTACACACACTCACCACCACAGGCTCTCTCTCCCTCTCGTTCTCTCTCTCTCTCACACACACGCACACGCATGCTGGTAATTGTCATATAACATTCACACGCACACACAGAGACACACATTATCAGGGTGCTCCAGTGCTGGCATTATAATAGCATACACTCATACACTTACGCTCCGCCATTTCTCTCCTGTGATCCTAAATTCGACTTGAGCTCCTGGGGAATATTAAAATCCACAGAGCCACAACATTGTTCAAAGCGGTTCAGCTCAGTTCTAGGTATAAAATCTAGGCTTTGTAGCTACGGGGTGAGGTGACACACACACACACAGACACACACACACACAAAGAGCAGCTAGACAGAGGAGCATATAGGCCCGACTGAAGAGCACAAAGCCTGATGTCAGCTTTAGATCAGGTTTCTACCTGAGTCACTGGCAGTGTTGCAACACACCACAGAGGACACACCTGGGCTCACTTTGTCAGAACACGACATTACCCCCACCACCCTTCCCTGGCTTTTCTATTTCTCTGCTTTTGTCTCTCATTTTTTGTTTTTTTCCCCCTTCTCTTTTTACACAAGTATACATAATTATATATTCCATTCCCCCAGATTGTTTTAAAATGAATCCAGCTGGCACCGCACGTCTGACAATGACAGCGCTTCATACAATGCCAAAAACCAGGATCACTTTTACTCGACGGATCCAGCAGAATTTGGTTGTCGTCTTACAGTTTCCTTTTATAACAAATGGGAACAAAATACAGTGGTGGAGGGAAATTGAGGGCAACGTACAGATGATTTTGGCCCCAGGTTATGCGGTGGAGGGGAGCTCGGCGTCTCGTTGTGGTTAGTTAGCTATGTGGCACAGGCAGAAAATACAGCTGTTTATAGCTCCCGAAACAGAGGCAAAATGCAGAGCTGGCTCTATTCGACTCCCCCAAAATCACATAAAACACACACACCCACCCACACACACACATACCAATATGGCTATACGGGTATATGTGTGTGCATGTATACACAGACCACAAACAAAACCTGTGATTACAGTCACTGAGACACACACACACTGTAATTACATATAGTGACGCACTACTGCCCTCCATACTGTGATTTCACACTTATAATATTGTCCCATAAATTTACCGCGCCGAGGCAGAGAGGGAGATTGCATATTACTGTTACAGGATAAACACAGGATAAACATAGATGATGCACATATAAACACACACACACACACCTACTCACACACACAAGGCATGCACAGTGGATAACCCACTTCCATAGTTAGTAAAACTGAAAACAGGCAAACAGCAGACTAGCCTCTGCATCTGTGTCGTGGAGTTGCTCTGTTAATACGTGTGTGTGTGTTAATGTGTGTGTATATGGGGGGGGCTAGTAAAAGGGGCCCCTGGAGTGGGTCAGCACTCCTGGAGTCACCTTGGGGGTGGGGTGTGTGTGTTTACTTAAGTGTGTGCGTGTGCGTGTGTGTATTGGGGGAGATAGAGTCACATTGAATTCGGGGAGCTAGACTTGAGATAAGAAATGGCAAGAAAGA
>NW_027281601.1:395000-397500 GCF_046629955.1 Centroberyx affinis | reverse complement strand
TGTCAACAACACACTGTTACAATATCTATGCTGTCTCATCTGGTTCTTTGTGTCTGGCCATCCAACTGTCTGTCTGTCTGTCTGTCTGTATGTCTGTCTGTCTGTCTGTCTGTCTGTCTGTATGTCTGTCTGTCTGTCTGTCTGTATGTCTGTCTGTCTGTCTGTCTGTCTGTCTGTCATACTGCCTCGCTGCCCGGCTGTCAACAAACCCAATAGGTAATAATAACCTTTGAGAGATTACATCTCTCAAAGGTTTGAGAGATTAAATCTCCTGTTGCCTCCTGTGTTCTTCCCCTGCTTCCTGGGTAGTGCTGTGATAAACTGGCATTACCTTCGTTCACGCAGCACAGATTCATCACGATAAGTGAATCTGCTACTTAGCCTCATTTGACCCTTTGAGAACAAGCAATCCTCTTCTTGGGTTCTTCAACCCCTCCTTTCTCCCCTCTTTCTCTCCTCATTTTCCCTCCGGCTAAATCCAATTTCCTTTCAAGAGCCCCCTTTTCCCCATCCCAGAGAGCTGTTGTAGAAAATAAGGGAGTAGCCAACTTGCCTGATCTGACTGGCTCTCTGTCTCTCCTTCAGCTGTTCTGATTGGTGGGCTGCTGGCGGTGGTTTTCGCTGATTTCCTGGTCATCGGTAAAGAGCAGGAGGCAGCAGACTTTAGACTAGACTGTCTGTGTTAAAGCACCACATTATAACAACATATAGCTGACACATTCATATAGCACTGTATATATATATATCACTCCAGTGATTTTCATGTTGGTATGGGAGTAACATACCACAGAACATGGCATAATACAGTGCATATGTGTAATAAGAGGGTGGAAAGTTATCTTATTTCAAATACCTCGACCAGTACACTCTCTTATTGGGAGCAATGGAATAAACAATGTAAACACCTCCCACACAGTGAAGCGTGCATGTGAAACCAAGTGTGCCTCAAACATTTGGAAGATAACAAATAGTCCATTGTCAGTTTTGGCACTGATACCAATTAGTTTAACGAGGTAAAGCTTAACCCATTTGATAGCCGCACAAGATCAGACATTAATCTATTTGTCATCGGCTGCACGCAACAAGAGTTCATTAACGGCGTGTGCAGGAGGCGGCGGAAAAATGCAGCTGCTCCGCGTTGGTTAGACCAACCCCATAGGGCTAAACTATGTAGCACTGCAGGGCTACAACGCAGCACAAAGTTGTTGGCAACACAGAAGTTCTGTTGGCACATTCTGGCTCGTCAGTCTTCACTTAGCAGCTAGGTGATAGTGATGCTGTGGTAGCTTTGCTTTGCTTTTACACTAGCAGTGTTTGAGGCAGCTCGTGTTTGTAGTGTTTTAGAGTGTGTCTTAACGCAGCAGGACATAACAGTGGTCGCTAATGGCATTTTAGTGTTTGTCTGTGTTTCTGTGTATCTCTCAGTGTTTGTAGGATCAAATCCACAGCATTACTTTTGGTGCAGAATCTGAATTGTTCTGTATGTTTTTACTTTCTGACCTCCACCCTCTCTCTCTCTCTTTCTCTCTCTGTCTCTCTCTCTCTCTCTCTCTCTCTCTCTCTCCCTCCCTCTCTGCTCCCTCAGCGGTGATCGTGGGCGGCGTGGTGGGGGCGCTGTTCGCCGCCTTCCTGGTGATGCTGCTGGTGTACAGGATGAAGAAGAAGGACGAGGGCAGCTACACGCTGGAGGAACCCAAACAGGCCACCGTCACCTACCAGAAGCCAGACAAGCAGGAAGAGTTTTACGCATAACACGGACATACACGCACACTCCAGAGAGACCCGCACACCGAGGGAGAGAGAGAGAGAGAGAGGAGAGAGAAAGATACTCTTGAGCCCCGCCCCCCTCTCCTCCGCCCCTCGCCGCTTCCCCCTCCTCTCCTCTCCGCCCTCCTCATCCCTCTCTCCTCTCCTCTCAGAAACAGTTGAGAGCGCCTTTCTCTCTGTGGACTTGGAACTTTCTTTTCAACTAAAACAAAAAAAGAGGAAAAAAAAAAACAAGAAAACACCCAAATATATTCTGAAAAAATAACACATACACACACAAATGTTTTTAAAGTAAATGTTGTTATTAATATACAGATTCTCTTGTTCTGATGTAATGATATGATTATTTTGTAAAAAAAACAAACAAACAAAACAAAACACAAGCTCTTAACCTGTGTTCCAGCACAAAAGTTCCTCTTCTGTTTTATGGAGCGAATGAGCTAGGAAGGCTAAGAGAAGGAGAGAGGGGAGGGGCAGAGAGAGAGAGAGAGAGGGGAGAGGACTGAGTGAAACACAAAAGGAAAAAGAGAGAGAGATGGGCCAGACTCTGCCCCTCACCCCAAACATACCGAGCGTCTGATTGGCTGCACAGAGATCAGGGTCAAAGGTGAGAGGAAAGGTCTCTTTTGTGCCTTCCATCCCTCTGGTGCTCAAACACACGCATATGCATACTCACATTCACGCATGCATGCACCCACGTCAACACACACACACATACACATACACACACACA